>NC_086365.1:2232654-2275154 GCF_036324505.1 Eleginops maclovinus
TCCCCTCTCTCCCTCTCTGCCTCTGTGCTTCTCCTCAGCTCTTCCTCTCTCTATCTCTTCCTCTTTCTCCTTCACTCTTTCTCCACCACCCTTCCACACTCCGCTGGCTCCAGCAAACGGCTCCCCTGTCATATTATCTTACACCCACACACACACATCGCACACACACAGAAGCCTATAAACAGTGTGAGAGAGAGTGTTGAAAGCATTTAAAAATATATACTGTTTACATGCAAAAACCACATTTTCACAGGCATATGTTCTCCTGTCTGTCACACACACACACACACACACACACACACACACACACACACACACACACACACACACACACACACACACACACACACACACACACACACACACACACACACACCTATACTCTCTCGGGGTCAAAGAGGCCCATCGCAGGGGATGAAGGTAATAACTCGGTCGGTATAAAAAAAGATATACCGTTCCAGCTGTTGCATTTGATCTTTTGAATGCTTTGATACACTAAATAAGCAATTTAGAAAATATTTGCCATATATAGCTGTCTATTATCGATACACTAAAATTAGTTTAAAAAACTTAAGCAATGGCAGATGTGAAACAACAGCTTCAAAGTGATTATTTTGGGACTTTATGAGGGACACATGAGAGAGGAGAAGACTTTATGGATTGTTTCTCCACCAGTCATTTAAGGACACCCATATAAATCATCATATATATTATATGTGTACAGTAAGTAACGACACATGACACGGACAAAGACATGTTTTTTTTTTTAAAGAGCTCAAATACTGTGGCTCAGAACTGTAACACATAGCCTATAGTTTTATTTCTATTCAGGGTGTGTGTGTGTGTGTGTGTGTGTGTGTGTGTGTGTGTGTGTGTGTGTGTGTGTGTGTGTGTGTGCGCGTGTGCGTGTGTTCATACTTCTCTCACACACTCTGCCACAATGTCAGTACAAAGTCAATAAAGTTCGTTGAAATAAATCCACTTTTTTGTTGTGTGTTCTTTCCATTTTATTTTATGAGCTGAATTTTGTTATATTGCATGTTTGAAATCGGGCAGTAATTCCTCTCATTTGACTGACAAAATACAAATACATATATATTTTTTTAATTGTTTTGCCACAAAGTAGCCTTACAGAACAGAAGCTGTTTAAAAGAGACAAAGAGCACTGTATTCTGTTATGTGGCCGTTCGGGAGAGACTTTGCTAGAATCCAAACAACAACAATACCAATAAAAAAAATCGCAAATAAAAAATACTTTATATTGATTCCAAGTTAGCGGGGTGAAAAGGACTTCTCCAGTCGGCTTCTGTGTTTCCTGTGTGGTCCGCTCAAAGGGTTAAAGCCCAGAGTGAACTGAATTGTAAGAAGTTGGTTTCCAAGGGAAACTGTTCGCACCGTTCCAGCTGAGGCGGGACAAACCAACTGACTGACACGGAGGGGGTAGGGGGGAGCGATAAGAATACGAATTATTGTCGCACTGCATCGCGTATGAAATATCACCACACATAAGTGCACACGTTATAGTTTGGTAAGGGCACTACGTGCAGCATTTGTTGTTATTTAATCTCTCTTTATTACCTAAGACGATTACTACTACTTGCATCCACCCCTATCGTATGGCCAGAGTGCCGGGGTCCCTGCCAAGTCGGTTTGAAAAGAGCAGACAAAGGCTTTGAGCCCAGGACGCCCCTCTCTCTCTCTCACTCTGCCTACAAAGCCAACCTAGCTCTATCTTTCCTGCTTTTCTATCATGGACATGTTTTTGAACAGGCGGCGTTCAGAGTGATGGTTTTATTTTTACTTTATTATACTGAAATGCACGACCGTCTGGATCCCCGCTCGGCCGAGAGAGGAAGGCTTTCTGTAGGTTTAATACAAGGAAGCGTCGTCTGAGAGAGGGAGAGAGAGGGGGAAGGATTGACGCTTTTCCTCCTCTCCTCCTCCTTCCTTTAGCCCCCCTCTCCTCCTCTTTTTGGCGGAGAGAGGAGTTGAGGCAGGAATAAACGCTTTTTTTGTTTTTCCTCATTTATAAATGCAGTTGAATCCTACTGCGCAACGAAACTGGATCACGTGGGTTTGGAGAGAGTTGGATCGATGTTGCACAGTTCAATGTGAGAAAAGAGAGAAACAAACAACTCCTATTTCTTTTTACTTCTGTGGATAACTGGGACTGTTGATACTTTTGCATAATTGCAGGAGAAGGGGAGAAGGTTATTTTCTCAGCCTTGGAGGTGTGGAATATTAATTCTTATATGCCTGGGGTTTGAAAAACAATGGAGACGCACATTTCGTGCCTCTTCCCGGAAATTTTGGCCATGATTTTTAGCTATCTGGACGTGAGGGACAAAGGCAGGGTAGCCCAAGTGTGTATCGCTTGGAGGGACGCATCCTACCACAAGTCAGTGTGGAGGGGGGTGGAGGCCAAGCTGCACCTCCGCCGGGCCAATCCCTCTCTGTTCCCGAGCCTCCAGGCCAGGGGCATCCGGAGGGTCCAGATCCTGTCCCTGCGCCGGAGCTTGAGTTATGTGATCCAGGGAATGCCTAACATCGAGTCCCTCAACCTGTCCGGTTGCTACAACCTCACAGATAACGGGCTGGGTCATGCGTTTGTGCAGGAGATCCCATCACTGAGGGTTTTGAACCTGAGTCTGTGCAAGCAGATCACAGACTCCAGTCTGGGCAGGATAGCTCAGTATCTGAAGAACCTGGAGGTGCTGGAGCTTGGTGGCTGCAGCAACATCACCAACACTGGGCTTCTGTTGATAGCCTGGGGCCTCCACAGGCTCAAGAGCCTCAATCTGAGGTCCTGCAGGCATGTCTCGGATGTGGGGATTGGACATCTGGCGGGTATGACCCGCAGCGCGGCAGAGGGCTGTTTGAACCTGGAGTACCTGACTCTGCAGGACTGTCAGAAACTGACGGACCTGTCACTCAAACACATTTCCAAGGGGCTGACCAAGCTCCGGGTTCTGAACCTGAGCTTCTGCGGGGGGATCTCGGATGCTGGGATGATCCACCTCTCCCACATGGCCTCGCTGTGGAGCCTCAACCTAAGATCCTGTGACAACATCAGTGACACGGGGACCATGCACCTCGCCATGGGCACCCTAAGGCTCTCCGGGCTTGACGTTTCCTTCTGCGATAAGATAGGGGACCAGTCCCTGGCATACATCGCCCAGGGGCTGTACCAGCTCAAGTCCCTGTCCCTGTGCTCCTGTCACATCTCTGACGACGGGATAAACCGTATGGTGAGGCAGATGCACGAGCTGAGGACCCTGAACATTGGACAGTGTGTGCGCATCACGGACAAAGGGCTGGAACTCATAGCGGACCACCTGACCCAGCTGGCGGGCATTGACCTGTATGGATGTACTAAGATCACCAAGAGGGGGCTGGAGAGGATCACACAGCTCCCCTGCCTTAAAGTGTTGAACCTGGGACTCTGGCAAATGACAGAGAGTGAGAAAGTGAGGTGATTGGAAATGTTTTGCTCTTTTTGTTCTTCTGGTTTTTGGATGGGGACAGAGGGGGGCCTGAGGGAGCAGGAGGAGGGGGAATAGTTGGGCGGGTAAATTTCTTTTCTTGTTTAAAAAGAGAGAAACCCTCCCTTTCGCCTCCTGTGGGGTTGTGTAAGGTGTGCTTCTCCCATGTGACAACAATTATGTTAAAATGTTTTATTTTTCCTCCGTTGGCCTTGCAAGATTTCAATTAGTGTTTGATATGACCTAATATCCTGCCTGGTAGGAAGCAATTTAAACTTACTCTTGCTATGAGCTCATGAAAATCCCTCTTAACAATTATTTTGTTATTGTATATTTCAGTTGTAATATCTCAGAAAGTCTGACATACTGGAGTAACTTTGCAATGCAAAGCTTGTTTCACATTCATTTACTGAAACCTGCTTCAAGAAAAATACTGAAGGGAAATTTGCATCCATCCAAAGTTGCATCCACGTTTTGATTTGAAGCAAAGTGAGGTTTAAAAACTTTACTTTTATTGTTTTACAGTGAGTCTGGATTGAAGACATTTATGACTAATCTCCGTTACAGCCATCACGCCTAAAAAACATTTGGCTACCTCGTATGTGGTTGTTTTCAAAGGGTGTATACTGTTAAAAAAAACAGAAGGAAAAGCGAGAATGAGAGACTGGGAGAAAATGTGCCTAAAGGGACTGTGTCTGCCCCCTCCCCCATCCCTCCCCCTCTCCCTCCTCCGTGAGCAGAGCTGGAGAAAGGACACAATCTAACTACCTTTGTTAATTTAGCCCCATAAACAGCAACTATTTCCCAGAGAGAGAAAGAGAAAGGGGAAAGCGAGCTATAAAATCTTTTTAGATTTTAATGACGACGCTTTATGCAAAAAAAAACAAACAGCCCCGCTTGTGTGCAAGAGCTTTTATATGGTTTGTTTTCCTCATTTTTTGGGATAAAGTCCAACTTTTATGTCCTTTATAGATGTGTTATGTTCAAGCTTTGACATAAAGGAAGCAAGATTATCTGCATACCCTCAGAAGAAATACCTACAGGAATATCCAAGTGCTACAATGCAAAATAAAATATATAATCAGGCTGGTAATAAACACAACGTTAAAACATAAGGAGGAAAGTTTATTTTTTCTAAGGGATGCTGGTTGGAATAAATGTCAGTGGATGTTCAGAGCGTCGTACTTCAAATTGAAGTGATTTCTATATCTTCTACCCTTTATTGATCGAAATAAATCAGGGTTTGTCTCATGGCTTTATTTTCCCACGTTAATGCCAACACAGGTCGCATTCATATTCATGTTGCTCTCACCGGTGAGAGAGAGGGAGGGAGAAACAGGAGGGGTAAGGGATATCTTTTTTCCTCCTCTTTTTCTCCATCTCTCCCCGAATAAAAATACCCTGAATCCATTTTGAGACATGCTCAGAATAAGGAGCAATCGATTATTTTTCTTTCTCTCTCTCTGTGTCGGGTTCCAAGCGGAATGCGTCTCTTTCTCTCCCCATATCTCTCTTTCACACACACACACACACACACACACACACACACTTGCACACACCGAGGCCTGTGTGTGTGTGCACGTTTCAATGTAATGCAATGACCTGCTAAGATAAAATTAATATACGGATGTGCGTCCTGCTGACAAAGCTGTGTGTGTTTCAAAAATAAAAAAGATGTACTGTATATTATGTGTTTGTAAAGAAGAAGAAAAACTGCAGAATCCCCAAATTAAATTGTTTTATATTCTTACGGTTTAAACAATTAAAGATATTTATATAATAAATGAAAAAGAGCTGTGTGGACTACTTTTTGTGTCGGATGTAGCACTTCCTGTTGTCATGCTGTATGTCTTTTTCTTTAAGGATGTGAACAGTCTCTCCACATTGTTATTGATCATTGTTTATTCCTTAAACACAGTCAGTACTGTTATTAAGTCAATAATCAGGGGTATTTAATACAATTAAGCCTTTAAGAACAATGCCTTGCTTCTAATAACCACCCACACATTTCTGAGTATTGTCCCTGATCAGTCCAGCCTTGCTCCTCAAAGGGCTGAAAAGACGGAAAAATCTGTTGTGTTGTTTTATTATTTACGAGGAGATTCAAAATGGATGCTTGCCGCCTTGATTTGGCTGCAGTGCCTGTGTAATTAATTATCACCAGGGCGTTTGTTATAGGAAGCTGTTCTAGCCTGCTGAATTTTTTTAATCATCAACGTCTGTCTTTCATCCTGAAATGCAGCAGAGAAAAAGGTGTAGCAGCTCTTCTGGTAGGACAGTTAGGTTTACATTTAATTCTCAAAGGTTTCAGAGGGTTGTATTTAGTGTATTTCATGGTTTATATGCCAGGTTTTGGGTGTATTTTTGAAGTTTTTTGTTTCACATATGGCAGAACTGTGTCTGTGCGGCTGCATGTGTGGAGTAATGAGATCTAAAGTTGGTTAGAGTAGAAGATTTCCCTCTCTCTGCTTTCCATCAGGACGTGTCCTGTGTGTGAAGTGACACACACACACACACACACACACACACACACACACACACACACACACACACACACACACACACACACACACACACACACACACACACACACACACAGAGGGTTGCCAGACCAGTCAGTAGCCATTGTCTGTCTTTAGAAGTTAGGAAGGCAGGTTCTGGTGGGGGATTTTTTTTCCTTCTTTTTCCTCTCTTTCTCCTCCTCTTGTTCAGTCACGCATACCAGATCCTAGACCTGGCAGGAGACCCCCCCCCCCACCCATACTCCACCCCCTGCTCATTTCTCCCCCCTTCAGCCACACACACACACACACACACACACACACACACACACACACACACACACACACACACACACACACACACACACACACACACACACACACATGCTTTCTAGCATTCCACACCATCACTCAAAGCATTTAAGCATTCTCCCTCCCCTGACTCTCTGTCCATGGGGATTTGGGGATAAAGGCCAGCGGAGGGATTGTTGACCACAGGGACAGAGAGAGACGGGAAGAAAGAGGACAGAGAGAGGGGGGAATGTCAGTGTTTGCTGTTTCTTAAGTTTGCTTTAGCTGGCCTTTGGTCTTGTGCAATAACTCTGCAACGAGTGCACACTGAGATGTGAAAGATTTGTCTGTGACATTTTGTGCCTCTTTATCCTCGTTACATCTGAAAATCCGTTCGGAAAACACAGAGGGAATAATATATAGACTTAAAAGTTGAGCTATGAATGCCGATGTGTTTTGCCTCTAAAGTAATAATGTTTTAAAAGATGTGGCTTTAGATGACTACGAACAAACATGTGGTTAATCTATGTGAGTTGGTTTGGTGGAATGCAAGAAGAGAAATAAAAGTTAAAAATACAAATTTGGAGCTTGAAAACTGATATATGAATAGAGAAGTGGGAGTCGTACAACCCAGCCAATTGTTTCTTTATCATTTGACATTTGGGTCTGCAGACCTTTGCCAACAGAGACAAGAGACTTACTGGGACAAGGTCACGTCACAGGCTTTTAGAGAAAGGTCTGCGAACTGAAATGTAGACTGACTGAGATACAATCAGCTGCATTCAAATGATAATGGGATGCTTTATTAATCCCCATTGGGAAAGTCTCTTTTTAACTGTCACCCTCCACAGGGAGGTCAGAGGTCAGGCTCAGCTACTGGGGATTCTTGCTCAAGGACACATCAGCAGGGTGGAGGGTTGTCATGTTTTTTTCTACATTCGGTCACCTTGCTGCCTCGCTGTCCTCCATTGCTGTTTGTCTGAGAGTCCTTGGAGGCGGGCCACCTGTGTAGCACCAATTTCTAAAAAACTGAAAGTCTTTTTTTCGATGAGACAATTCTCCCAGAACAGACTGTGAGGGGAATGCAAATGCGTCCCTTATTGTATCAGTTGCAGTCTCAATTTGCATTTTGAATAAGAAAGAGCTGAGTGTGGATGAAGCTCTGGAGTTTCACTGCTGGGTGTTGTGCATTATGTGGTAACAGAGCATGATATGTAGCTCTATTGTATACCTTAGCTTTCCATTGTAAGGAAACAAGTGTAACCTACATGATATCCACATTTATTTTCTTTACACCAAAATCTAGTTTAAATTACTACAGGTCACCAAATTTTATTGTTGTTTTAAAAAGGCTACTGTAGGCATGCTAACACAGAGCATTTTGTATATTTTGTTTATACCTCAATCCACTCAAATATTCTGTAACAATTTGGGACAATGGGCTTTTTCTCTTTCCCTACAATAGTAAGATGAACAGATTGGCACCACTTTCAAATTGGTCCATTGAATTGAGAAAAAGATTAGCTTAGCATAAAGACTGAAAGAACAGGGGAAACAGCTAGCTTGTGTCCAAACATTTTATGAAAATCTGCCTGGTATCTCGCTAGATTAAAAGTTAGAGCTTGGCTAAAACAAACAAAATATAACATATTAATTGGTAATCTTAAGAGTAAGGACAAGCCTTATGCCCATGTATTCAGTCTTTATGCTAAGCTAACTAGCTGCTGGCTTTAGCCTCATATTAACAGCACATACCTGTGGTATTGATTTTGTTGACTTACTCCTAGCAATATAGCAAATAGGCATGTTTCCCAAAATATCAAACTATTTCTTGAAGACATACTCACACATCAAGGGGGATCTATATATCTATATATAGCTATACTGTGCTTACATTAGGTTGTGGCTCTCAATACATGTATAAATGTATCAAAACTGTCATGCTTCTTCCACATTCAGCAAGAAGAGAAATCAATCAACTGAGAATAAGAATGCAAGCTTTGTGTTGATGAACTCCCCAATACAAGTTAGCAAGGGACTAACACTGCCACGTGGGGATTTGGGGGGGGTTTGTTTCCTGTGTAACTCAAAGGTTTCCCTGAAGCAGCCACGCAACAGTGTGTGCACTGAAAGGCAGCTGGGATCAAAGTGCGAACCAAATGGCGTTCTGTTAAGAATATATCTCGCTCTGAGTGCCAGTGACTCTTCAAACCCTCGTTTCCTGCCTGTCTGCATGATTGACAGCTTCCCAACAAGTTAATTCAAACACTTACAAGCACTCAAATTACACAAAGACCCCCATTTCTGCACCATATATATCGCTAACGTGTATACGAATGCTGCTTCTGCATTTGAACTTTGGTGTCTGAGTGAGTGTGCTGGGTCCTTGAGTTGTAAAAGTTGAACTGTGACTCGTCGCGTTGTGCTCTGAAGCACATTTCCTGTCAGGCAGAGAGGTGTGTGTGTGTGTGTGTGTATGTGTGTGTGTGTGTGTGTGTGTGTGTGTGTGTGTGTGTGTGTATGTGTGTGGGAGAGAATGTTTTACTGCTATCATTAAAGGAATTGTTCACCAATAAAAGGGGAACTAGGGATCTTCACAACAAAGCAGCAGGTTATTAGCAACAGAGTGTTACTGTTGGTCCACATCTCTCTGTCTTCGGTTGCAGCTCACTGACTGACTGACTGACTGTCTGTCTGTCTGTCTGTCTGTCTGTCTGTCTGTCTGTCTGTCTGTCTGTCTGTCTGTCTGTCTGTCTGTCTGTCTGTCTGTCTCTCTCTGTCTGTCTGTCTGTCTGTCTGTCTGTCTGTCTGTCTGTCTGTCTGTCTGTCTGTCTGTCTGTCTGTCTGTCTGTCGGTCGGTCTTAGGCCTCTTGTCTATTTTCTGTCTCAACTACTGTATTCCTAATTCTGAAGCTTTTCCTTCCTCTCCATCTGCTACTTCTGCTCTTTTCCTTCTCTTTTTCTTTGATTCCCTCCTTGAATCTTTCACCCTTCCTTTCACCTCTGACTTTATTTCCTTTCATGCCCATGTTCTCCCTGTCCCTCCCTATGTCTCTCCTTCTCCCCCCTCACCATATCCATTGCGGCCCTCCTCCTCCTCCTCCTCTCTGCGGCACCTGGTGTTGAGGTGTCGCTGAGGTACAGTAGACGGCTCTTTGAAGTCCCAGGGGCCCTCGGGGGCTGTGTGTGTGTGTATGTCAGGAAACTTTTTTTTTATCTGGAGCTCCAGTCGGGAACATTTGGTGTTGCTTTTGATTTGGGCATCTCTAATGCTGAAATGAACTTCCATTTGCAAATGTTTGTACATGTGTGTGTGTGTGTATTTCCTGATAATGTGTAGCAGGGGAATTTAAATCCCTATTACTATTATTTATTTTGCCTTTCTCTCCCAATCAAAGCCAGACAGTTTATTTTTTCTTTAAGTTAAAGAATGTAATTGGGACTAAACTATACTTTCTTGTCTAGAGCCTGAATATAATATATACACGAACCCTTACGGATATGAAAAAGAATAAAACAATAAAGAGCTTCTACACCAATAGTATTATAATAACATATTTGTAATAATAGTAGGAGTTACATAGCGTTTCAAAGCAATTTAGAGTGGTTGTATGGTCATATTCATAGCATAACTTACTGGGTTTATGGCCGGCACAGATGGAAGAAAGAGGGGGGAGGAAAAAGCACCTCTCTCCCAAAGTCTGCTGTGGTCAGCACCCAACCTGGAGAGAAAAAAAAGAGGGGGTGGTAAGGCAGCGAAAGACAGATAGAAATCCAGGGATTTAGTAAAAAAATAAAGAACAGAAAGGAAAAAGAGTGGAGGGAGAAACAGAAGAGGCTGGTGAGAAAGAAAGAGAGGGAGAAAGAAAGGAATCTGTGAGTCACTGTTTAACTGTGGGCTGCTAAAAGTCGGCTAGCCATGTTAAAAATACTGTCTGGGCACACACACGCAGACACACACACACACACACACACACACACACACACACACACACACACACACACACACACACACACACACAAAACTCCACTAAATCGACCTAAAACTCAACAATTCTAGGTACAACACTCTCATATTAAAAGTGGCAGCAAAGACCCTGCCTCAGCCTCTCGCAGACGCGCTGCCCAACAGACCAGCTAATGATTTTCAGTTGGACAGCAGCCACACACACCTCTGCTGCACATTCTTCCAACGTAATGAGCTGCTTTTCTACAAAGGTAAGAATTTAGGCGAAGGTCAGAAATAATTCCTTCAATTTCAGAAAGTCAATCTTTGCAGCAGAGTAGGAACAATGTCATCATCCAACCCCTTAGTGATTAATTATTGAAGTGGATTACAAATAGTTCTTTCTCTCTATGAGAGACCCTTCAAAAAGATGGTGCTATGGAAGTGTATGCAACACAATTCTCCTTCTTCAGCTCTCTCTGAGACAACCTTTTTCACTTACTGTATATATTATTTTAATTTAGCTGATTAATCTATAGGTAAATCTATCAGATGTATTAAACGTATAATCATTAAAATATTAGAAAAATGAAAGCGTTACAATGTTGGCATTCATATGTTTGCTAATTACCAGTCAATGCAAATACATTTGAGGCTTATGGGACTGTCCTTCCTCAGTTTTGAAGGTATTTGGTTATAAATCAAAGTATTGGATGTTTAAATTATTGAGTGTGACACCAATACCTATACCAAAAATGAGGCCATTTTTGAGCTATTATCCAAAAATTAAAAAAAAAAACCTCATGGGGATGCTATCATATATGCACCATGGATGGATGTCTTAAATATCATGGCAATCCTTTTAACAGTTATTTATTCCATTAATTATTGAAATATCTTTGTCTGGGCCAAATGTTCAGACTGATAGAAGTCACAGTTGCTAGCGTTGCTAAAATAATTAATAACATGAGTCCAAAATGGTTGAGTGAAATGGGATCAACAGTCAGAGTCCAAGGATATTACATTTGATAATAATATAAAAACTGAAATTCTCTCATTTGATTCAACTGGAACAAATGAACATTGAGCATGTTGACATGCTGAATTACTTAAATTATTAATCACTAATAAAAATATAATTGTTAATGCTCGAGACCATTCTCATTAGCTCCTCTGGGAACAAATGCAGATATTAATTCAGCATCTTTGTTGCACGCTATCATCACAGCTATATTAGTCCCGGGGATTGTTGCTAAGATGTATTCTTTAGTATTTGTCAACACACCTAGAATTAGGTGTTTTGTGCTTAATCACCGTTGAGTCCAGCACATTGGATGAGAAAACAACGTACTAAATGTTTAATTTAAAGCCACAAGACCTCACTTCATTCACAATCTACACATGGACGAAGTTGCTGAATCTTTTATAAGAGCCAAAGCATATTACAATGGGAGACTGAGAATTATGCAGCATGTGATGATGACTTCTGCTCCATATTCCTGCTTCCTCCAACAGTACCCAGCGGAGAAAGACAGGAGAGGACAGACAGGGAGAGAGAGGGGGAGAGGAGGGGAGGACACGTGGGTTCTTTTTGGGTTTCTTTGTCTCAATGTGAAACCATGTGAAGCTCTGACAGAAATGTGACAGATACGTGCGATGTCAAAATCCGGCGGGCTAGCAACCATTCTAATTTGTCAAGTGAGCGTGTGTTTTGCTAGCGTGGGAGGTGTGGTGCGCTTCTTGTCTTCCTGTCTGTGCAGGTGTGATTGAATGTGCATAATGCATGTGCGTAGACACTCAGTGCTCCTCTGCCGGCTCTCTGTAGCTTCCTGTCAGTTGAGCTTGTCATTCAAGCATCAATAAAGAGAAACTTTTTCTCTGTTTAAAATGTGTCAGGCTTTTTCTCAAACAGTGGAAAAAGGGCAGAAATGGAGAAAAACAGCAGCAGCGTGTTGACAGGAAACACCGCGCATTGGAACAGAGAGATTCCACCACGCTAACAAGGAGGACTTTTTTTAGGGTGGATTTTAGTTAGAGTGTAACAGAGACAGGAAAAGAAAAACAGCAGGTGAATTGAATACGAGGTAGAGGCTGAACTTTCTGACAACCCCTTTATTTTTGGACTACCTTTATCCAAAAATCCAAAGCCCATAACGCAATAGATTGAAATTCAAACAAATGTCTGCATGCTAAATATGAAGCTACAGCCCGGAGATGGTTAGTTTAGCTTAGCATAAAGACTGAAACAGCTATCCTGGTTGTTTCTAAATTGGTGTGAGTATAAACAGTCTAGTCATTTACCCTCACCACAAGCAGACCCATTAAAGCCACTGTTAACGCTAGCTAGTTAGCCTAGCGTACTAGCTTGTACTTTTTCTACTTGGAGAGGAGCCTACAAACTTGACAGGTTGCTTAGTCATAGGGGAGAGCGGGGTAATGTGAGACACCGTAATGTGAGACACCCCCTGTATCTAGGCAACGGAAAACATTTGTGGTCATGTGACCATTATATTTTCGCGCCCCTCCCATTCCCCCCTTGCAAGGAAGGAGAAGTTGGTGCTGGCGCTGTTGTAAGTATGTCTTTTTTACAAAAATGTGTTTTTTGCATGTAAAAGTAAATGTTCTTGCTGTTAACTTAATCAACTGTTGTGTCAAAGCAAATTGATTCAGGTAGAAAAACTTATATCATACACGTTGATGAACTTCAAACATATAAAACCATGTGATTGATGCTAGTTGAAGATTAGCCTGAATTGCTAGAGATGTTGTTTTTTCTAAAAAAAGTGGCTGTGAAAAAAAAAAAGTGGCATGAAGCACAAGTTAAGTTTAGTCTTAAACATATTTTAGTGTAATATTATTTATATTATATATACTGTATATATATATATATATATATATATTATATTTAGTGTAATATTACATTACATATGTTTTATTTTTATGTCATAAACATTGTAGAAAACCCATCATGCCAAGAAAGTACAGCAGGAAGACAACATGGGGCCAAACACCCCTCGCAGAGATGGAGAGTGCAGCCGCTGAGGTCATGCAAGGAAAGAAGTCCTTAAGAAAAGCTGGAAAGGATAGAAATATTGACAAGACAAAGATTCATAAAGAAAAAAGAGAAAGGAGAAGTAAAATCAGTAGCCTGGGGTGCAGTAGCTATGGCAAAGAGAATATTCACAGATGAGATGGAGGACCCCACGATTCAAGTCCACTGGGATTTTCCCATATAACAGAGATATTTTCCCTGAGGAAGCGTTTGCACCATCCATGGTGTCAGACTGGCCAAACTCTGAGCTGCAGCCTGCATCCACTGGTCCATCCACTTCAGGTGATCCGGATGGTCCACGCCCTGCAGATGATCCACCCCCTGCAGATGATCCAGATGGTCCACTCCCTGCAGATGAACCACCTGCTGCAGATGATCCACTCGATGATTCTAATCCATCCACTCCGCGTGGTCCACATGGATGTGCCTCGCCAGCTGACTCAGATGTGCCACGTGTTCCCAGCCAACCTGGATATGTGTCTCCTTGTGAAATCCTACCACTTCCCAAATGTCCCCCCAGAGCACAAACCAAAAGAAAGCGTGTGAAGACAGCCATCCTAACTGATACTCCTGAGAAGCAGGCAATAGAAAAGGCTTATGAAGAGAGACAAAAGAAACTGGCAGGGAAAAGGCAAAATTGCAAAAAAAAAGCGGAAACCAAAAAAGAAAGCACCCAAAAAGAAATTCATAGAAAGCAGCTCTGAGGAGAGTGATGTCCCTGTCTCACTTGATGAGTTTGACAAAGAGAGCTCTGAGGATCAGAGAAGTGATCCTGGAAACACAGATCTGAACGTGGGTGACTTTGTCCTAATTAACTTTGCAACCAAACACAGGAGTGTTCGTTACGTTGGCATGGTTGAGAAAGTTGAGGATGACGAAATACTGACACAATTCCTCAGAAGAATCCAGAGAAAGAAACAGTGGGAGAGACCAACATTTGCTATAAAAGAAAATGATGTGGCACATGTTCCTAAAGGTGATGTGGTGAAGAAGCTGCCTCAACCTAATAGGCGTGGGGGAACCACACGGAGAGAGCAACTCTTCACCTTTCCCTGTAACCTTCAGGGCTGGAATGTAGAGTAGGCCTATGAGTCTGTTCTAATCCAGTTGGGTCTTGTCTGTGTCCTGAGTCCCAGGCTGTTCTAGCTGGCTCTAAAGGTCCTGTGTTCTGACCCCCACACTGTGAATATTAATTAAGTTGAATTATATTATGTTGTATTTGATTTACTTTGTGTTTTAAAGTGTTTTTAAAAATGTGCTCAATTGACCAATCCCCATGATTCTGATACTAGTCTGACATTAGTTTTGGAGTGTGTGGTTGTCAATCTAGCTGTCAGGATTCTAATTGTTACAACATGTGTTGTTATGGTAGTTTTAAAGTGGAAAAGGTAAGTGGATCACTTTACCCCGTTGATTTCTCTGGTCTGTCTCAGTTTACCTCGGAGCTGGGGTAAAGTGATATTTTCATCGCCCTTTGTCCTGAAGACATTCTGATCATTTCCATAGCTAGGAAACATCCTGAATTAATGGGAAATGTGTACATTTTACTGATATATCATTTTAGCTCAGCTAGAAGGGATTAAATGTAAAAAATGTCTCACATTACCCCGCTCTCCCCTACTAAATGTTTAGTGCTGTTAAAGGGTATATTAAAATCACTTACATATTAGGCTACATAACTAATGGAGTGCTTGTTGATAAAGTAAAGGTAGAAAATTAGCCATAGAGGGCGATGGGTGCTCCATCACATCAACAAGCTTTCACACTGCTCATAGTTCAGATAATATGCCGAGGTTTTATCATAGTTTTTGATTTCTGACGAACACAATTTGGCTGCATCAAATATGTGTAATATTTATTGACCATTTTCCAAATTTGGGAAATCTGAGGAAAATAACCAACACACATTGTAATAAATTACATTTTGAGTTTTCATGACATAATTACAAGAGACCACAGAAAATATAACAGAAAGGATGAAAGCGCTAAGTATTTGCACTGTATTGTTGGAGATACCTGAAAAATTGACATATTGTATACGTATGAATAAGATAAAGGTCTGATCCTGTCCGCACTGAATGTGATTGAGCTCAGAGTCAGGTCACTTTCCGTTCAATCCAATTAACCCAGGAAGTGGACATTTAAACCATAAGAAAATCTCCATCAAAAGGTTATTTAATATTCAATCTTTAAAGGCATTATTGAGACAGAGTAGCGCTCTTATCTGCCTGTAAATGAATTACAGTTTCAATTTGCATGTTGAGTGAATTGAACCGAAAGTGCTTCAGACCCAGAGCGTCCAGCAGAGCTGTGTGTCTGCTGATAACCAGGCTGCCAATTCAGGATTTGGCAAAAGCTGAGTTTATACTTTTGCTAAAATGAAGCCCAATTTTTGGACTGGTGTGAATATTGTTAGAGGTCCATGGCACAGGGTGGAGGACACAGTTTGTATCAAATTTGTTTTAATACTAGATTTATCATGTTATGCAAAACAGGGGAATGCATGGTGAACGCTACATAGGGTTGTAAGATACGATATACCGCATTCTGAAATTGAATTACTACTAAATACCTCATGTTTTGATTTTTAAATAGTTAACCTTGAAAATAATCTGAATTGTGTAGTTTGAATATTGATTTTCAAATCTTTAATCGAGCAATTTAAAACTTTATTTGTTTTTGTATATATTTAATGGTTCAAAGCCTAGTAAGATAATTCAAGTCTCAAGTTGTCGGACATTTCCAAAACCTAAATCGACCTCTTTCAAAGGGAGTTCAAACCATGTAAAATCAGACCGATACTATGGCAGAACATGAATAAATACATTATTACATACTTTAGGTGCTTGAATATAAGTGATTTAATTAAGGATCAGCAATTTCAGCATGCAGCATAAATGTAATGCAGCACATCAGGCACACTGCTGCTTCCATAGATGTGATTTTACTTTAAAAACACTAACCCGGTGCAGTACTGTTTTTTTTGCTACTTGAAGACCCTAAACCTGAGTTAAGACAGAGAGGAGTGGCCAAAGAAGGGAGGAAGGAAGGAGAAAGAGCAAGAAAATGAATCTGTGACAAATCTGATTGCAGAGTGAAAGAAAAGAGAGTGACATAATGAGTGTGTTTGTGAGGAAGAGATAAAGGAAAAGAGCGAGGCAAAGAGTGAGACACATGGACCACGGAGTTAGAGAAGATAAAAAGAGAAAGTAAGTATGGAATACAAAGAGAAGTGTGTGTGTGTGTGTGTTTGTGTCCGTGTGTGTGTGAACACCAGGTGTGTATCTGCCGTCCCAAGCTGTCTTCTCCTATTGATTAGTTCATATTGATCCGCCAAGGCGCATACTCTCTGACACACACACACACACACACACACACACACACACACACACACACACAGTATGGTTGACTTGATTTAGCCAGGCTTTGACACAAGGGACATGAGGGTACATTGTTAGCACAAATGCATACACACACACAAAACTCCTATAATGTCGCACCTTAATATGGCAACCATCTTTTATTTCTCCCTCTCACACACACGCATGCACGCACGCACGCAGCATGCACGCACACACACACGTCAAAACTCTGTCTATTTGTTCATGTGTATTGGCTTTCTGGCAAACAGGACAGGTAGGACAGACGATGACAAAGTATGAAACGTTCTGTCAGCAGAAAACTCAGTTTCTTGTTCAAACCAGATGAATAAATTACATCTTTTCCTCTGGAAATGTGTTAGCTTTTTCATCAACTGCCACAGTTACGTTTTTAGATTTGACATTGATCGGCTTGATTGAATCTAAAAGTACATTTGATTTTGGTTGGATCACATGACTGCTTGTGAGGAAAGTGTTTATCTTGTGGCTAAACTCCAGAGAATTATACTTAACTGCAATTCCCTCAGCTCAATTGAACTTAAAATAGCAGTATAGGTTATTCTGGCTATAACTTCACTCTTCTGCTTCACTCTCACCACCACAGGCGTCTGTTTTTAACTATAAATCTCTAAAGGAACCATGTTCGCCACCTGCTCAGCACCCAAAACAGCTAAAGTTAGCGGCTAGCTGGTGAACACAGTGGAGCATATAGCGGCTAATAAGCTAAATACTTATCAGGTCTTTCCCTCAGGAGTGGACCAAAAATAGATCTAAAAGGAAAAGGCTAACATTCATCAGGTGGTCAGGATCTGCTGGATGTTTACTCATTAGCCATATCTTATTTCAGCAGCTTGATACCATAGCCATCAAGACGTCAAAGATCAGACATTACATGTCCATTTAATTGTTCAGCATTTTCACGACTTTTTTGTCGCATTGTGTACAAATGCTGTCGTCTCCAAAGCTTTAAGTTCACAAAACATGCCATGTCAGTTACAGATTGCTGCAGCAACATTAGCCTCAAGAGCTAAATGCAAGGGATGTGAATAGGTCTCCCCTCCTTCACATAAAAAACAGTCAAGTCAAGGAGCCTTTGAGCAAGACACCTCTACTCTAACTGATCCTGTGGCAGCTGCAGCAGACAGTTTGACTCCCAGTATGACTGCATGGAGTTATGTGAAGGTGAAGTGTGTGGGCGGGGGGGGGGGGGGCTGATAAAAAGTATGTATTCTGTCTTTGCCATGATGAAAAGGTGAGGACAAAATGTGAAAATACATTCAAAATAATCTGGACAAATCATGCTCATCAACAGCCATCTAATGAGGGGGTTTGAGGTGTTGAATGATGCATGATGGGACCTGGTGGCAGGACCCTGACACATATCAATATGTATACGGCCCATTTATACACACCACACACAGATGGTCACATGCTTTTTTTGATTTGTCCTTCATGCAGTTCTCTTTGCTATACTTCCCCTTTGTCTCTGAATCAGAAAAAACGTCACTGTCTGTCTCTGCCTTTGTGTGCTTGCAGACACACACACACACACACACACACACACACACACACACACACACACACACACACACACACACACACACACACAAATACAGTACGTGCATCGACACATAAACACCTGCACCCCCCACACATACACAGCCTGTCTTCTGCTGCGGTGATGGCTCGGAGCTGTCAAAACATCCTTGCTTTCTCTCGCTCTCTCTCACCACAGCAGCCTGACTGAGCTTGTCTATGCAGGTTCACAGAGACTGCTGTCTATCCACCCTCTCTCTCCTTTCCCTTCCTCCTTTACTTGCCCTTTCTCCTACCTTTCTCTATCTTAGCATTTAGATTTTTCTCCATCTTTCCCGCATGTCTACTGTCTTTTGCCTCCACAAGGATCTGCATACATTAATGCAACACTTTAATGTATGCTTCAAGGGTATTATTCAAGATGTGTGTACTACATAATGTAGCTGTATATGAAACTGGCTCTAACCTGTTTTTAACCTGAGTTTTCTCACAGGTCAAGTCCACGCTGAGGCAGGTAAATACAGAAGTGTGTTACATGAAAACGATGTGCATTGATACTTTTTTCAGACAAGTTGTCCATCTGAAAGGGCAAAACTGTCCCTTCCTGTATTAAATTCAATGTGAGTTATTTAAAGGGGCCCTACTCTGCTCATTTTCAGGTTGATACAAGTATTAAGAGTCTCTACTGTGACATGTTTCCATGCTTTAATGTTCAAAAAGCTCTTTATTTAAAATGTTCTGCTGCATTATCGATTTCTCATGATCAGATCTAGCTTTTAAAATATCCATGTTCATTAATTTAGAGCAAGGGAAGAAGACACTGTGGAAATTACTCCAAAAGGAAAAATTACATTCACAGTGAAAACCACATTTTAAACATGGAATTGTATGAAATGTGTCCTTCTTCTCCCTTTCTCCCCCTCTACTCACTTTTACACAAACAGACACACACAATCTCTCTCTCTCCCACGCACGCACACACACACACGCACACACACACACACACACACACACACACACACACACACACACACACACACAAACACAGAGAGCAGTGTGTTTGGCCTGCAGGGTGTGCACAGCGGGAAAGAATCCACCGTATGGCAGACACGAGGACGGAGCCAAATCTGGCTCGTACACATGGCGTGTGGCCGTGCTGCCCTGTGTGTGCACATGTGTGTGTGTGTGTAGCCGGAGGCAGCCTGCTTTTATATTTATATATATAAATGTGTATACATCGGGGGCAGTGGTGGCCTGAAGGTGTGCTGTTTTTTCTGGAAGGCTACCAACTGAATGAATGAAAACCGCTCTTCATTCCCCTCACCAGCTACAGTCACCTTGCCCTTGCGCAAGGCACTTAAGCTGGTAATACTTCAGCACTTTATCTTTACATAGAAAATAGTTTTTTTACTGCTGCACTATTAGTTTTTTCAATGTTGCACATTAAGCGAGTGCAAATCAAATGGTGAGAATGAGTTTTTAGTGTGAATGCTAATGAAAAAGTATTTCAAAAAACAGTTTTGTTGTCATCTTCACCAATTGTCTGTGCTTATTACGGCACTAATGTAATGACTGTGGATTTGTTTATGAGTATTAAAGCTGTGTGTATTAAATGTCAGCTCATGTACAATTCCGTGTTTTGTGTGTTATGTGACATGCGTGTATGTGTGTGTAATGTCTCCCACGTCAGAGAGCAGAAGAGGAGCGTGTGTTTCAGTGTGCGTGTCCATGTCTGTGTCATTGCATGTTGCCTCTATGAAAATATGCATGTCATCTAATTCTACATGCTTGTGTGTGTGTGTGTGTGTGTGTGTGTGTGTGTGTGTGTGTGTGTGTGTGTGTGTGTGTGTGTGTGTGTGTGTGTGTGTGTGTGTGTGTGTGTGTGTGTGTTAAGCGTGTGCTGGCAGCATGTGAACACACATTGAGCGCATGTGTGTGAGAGCGACTTGGCTCGTGGTGGTTTTGTCAGTGCATGAAAATCATTTATTCATGTCTCCTGTGAGTGTGTGTGTGTGAGTGTGTGTGTGTGTGTTGAATACAGAGCTGTTTGTGTCTCCCATGCATTCTCTAATAGAGATTCTTTGCTGACATGTGCAGCTAAAGGTTAGGCTATAATGTCTGTGTGTTTGAATGCTGAATCTTCTGTTTATGCTCTCCTGAATCTCTTGCTAACATGTGTCCCTCTCCAGTCCTCTTTCTCACCCTCAATCCCTTCTTCCTGGCCTCATCTATGCTCAAATATTTGTCTCTTTTGTGTAGAGGTTAACCATTCATGCAGCATTTCTCACTACGTCTGTGTGTGTGTGTGTGTGTGTGTGTGTGTGGGAGGGTTTTTAAAAATGCATATATTCTATAAGAGGGAGGAGGAAACAGAGCGTGGTGAAAAGAAAAATACAGCCTCTGTGTGTGTTGTGTGAGTTGGGTTGACATCTGATCTTGCTGAGTATGGTAAAGAAGAAAGTGCTGAAAATACCCTGTGTGTGTGTGTATGTGTGTGTGTGTGTGTGTGTGTGTGTGTGTGTGTGTGTGTGTGTGTGTGTGTGTGTTTTGTGGCCTATATGTGTCCTCCTTTCTGTGTGGGTGGTAAAAGGAGGGAGTAAGGGAAGAGGGTGTGTGTGAGTGCACTTAGTTTAAGTGTCAGCGTGGCTTTTTGTGTGTGTGTGTGTGTGTGTGTGTGTGTGTGTGTGTGTGTGTGTGTGTGTGTGTGTGTGTGTGTGTGTGTGTGTGTGTGTGTGCATGCATGCATTCTTGTGTGTGTGTTTGTGAGAAAAGCAGAGGGAAAAGAGGGGCAGTCAGAGTGAAACAGAGGCTGAGAGATGGATTGCAATGAGAGTGGCAAGGGAGGGGAGAAACCAAAAAAGAGTGATGGAGGGGAAAACTAAGAGAGTGATTGGGAGAAGGAAAAAGAAAAGATGGAAGGAGTCAGAACAGAAAAATACTTATAGAAGTGTTTTTTCTTCTCTTTAATTTTTTTGTTTAATTCCTATTTCAGTATTCTATGTTATGAATTAATTTTGAATCAAGTCTTTCTCTCTTAAAAATATGTCCCTCCAGAGCATTTCTGATATAGACAAGTATGATCAATCTCAAACACACACACACACACACACACACACACACACACACACACACACACACACACACACACACACACACACACACACACACACACACACACACACACACACACACACACACAGACTCTGTGCCACTTACATGTGCAAGCAGCAAAAGTCCTATACCTCTTTCTTCATTCTCCGTGTCCTTCTGTGTATTTTATGTTTGGTGCGTTGTGTCCTTGGTGTAACGTTACATCAATAGGGAAGTGTCTCCCTGAAGAAAATCTATAAATACTTCATTCCGTAACTGCTGAAAATGCAAGATCGACAAGCAAGAAAGATGGGAGAGGCACTCTGCTGTAACAAAAAGAGTCCTAACAACTGAAAACAGATTCAAAAGCAGTCTGGAGACGGAGTGGAGTAACCAAACTGACATTACACTGTCAAAGGGCAGCTTCACTGTCCTCATAATCAAGGGGTGAGGCAGGGAAGAAGTACAAGGTGGGCCATGAGTAAATCCGAGCAGGTAATGGAAGGTAAAGGTACAAACAGCAAGGAAACTAAGCAACCTGTGGCCCGTTTCCACCCAGAACATTTTTAGGGAATTCAGAAACTTTTCCTTTGTTTTGATTGCCAGGACCTAGTTCTAGTTTTGGTTGCTGCTGGAACAGTCCAGGATCTAATGTGTGTGTAGTACTGGCAAGTGGTCAAACACATGACTCTTAAAGGATGTATTCAAAGTGAAAGCCAGCCTTGGTTGTTGCTAGATGCAATATTAAGACAGGGTGGGAAATCCGTAAATAATAACTGATCACCAGTCAAAGTTGAAATAGTAGACTATAAAGAACTTTATTTGGTGTAATCTTCATGGCAGTTGCACAAAAGCAGAATATATCCAGACAGTATGTCGACTTTTTGGCATTTGAAACTCTCCACCTCTGCGTGTCTACTTCAGTCAGTGAATAACAAAGAACTGCTCATTGTGTTACAAACAAAGTTGTCTCTTAGCAGTCTATCATCATTCTAATTTGCCTAATCCCTAAACAGTCCCTCAGATGGAGAGGCACACAAAAGGGACTGTTGGTTCTTTCTGGCCTGGCCCAAAGCTGATCTGGTGTTGAGAAGATGTGAAGGGTCTCAAATCGCTTCAAATGGAGAGCTTATCAGACTGTTCAGTGGTATCTGGATCTCCCTACTCCCACATTTTTCTTGAAGACTGACTGCATCAGTCTTCAACTAAAAGAGACACTCTGAAGACCTTTGGGCAACGATTTGCAGGGGGAAAAAGAGGAGAAAGCAGGATTTTAACTTTAAGACTGTGCCTCCAGCACTCAACCCTCTTGCCTTGTTTTCTTATTTTATGTTTCTCTTCATGAGCAGTTTGAGATCAACAGTCAATCAGAGTGATCCTTTAACATTGGGCTCTTCCAGCAATCCTTCATATTGTGGCAAAAGGCCAACATTGTCCTCTTTAAGGACTTAAGGCCCCCAATGGGCAAGAATTATTACACCGCGTAGTTGAATACTCGATTCTGATTGGTCAATTTCGAAATGAATTGGTTTGGTATTTTTTGCTAGCTGTCTGCTCCTAAGGAAGATCAAGGTGACCATGTATTAATCCTAAGAAAGAAGTCCGGTCAATTTAATATCAACATTTTAAGAGAAGTTGCTGTCGCTGCAGTTTCAGCCGACTATTTTTTCTTAGCGGAAGCAATTTGATCACTTTTAAATCAATGAAATAATTCTTTTATCTATTTTGTGGGATGCTGATTCCCATATCGGTGTTCTTTTTTCATATGGCAAACATTATTTCCCTTCCATTTACCCTGCCTCTCTTCCTTCTTCATATCCTGACCACTAATAGACAAACAACAAAGGAAAGGGACACAAAAGACACAGAGGACAGGGAGTTAATGCTAATTCATCTCCTGAACATCCCATAGACTGTGTTACTATGGCGTGACACAGGACTTCAATAAACAGACTTAATGGCCACACACACACACACACACACACACACACACACACACACACACACACACACACACACACACACACACACACACACACACACACACACACACGGCAGACAGACCTATTGATTTTTGTGGTAACACTGTCCTGTGACCACATACAGTGGGAGTCTACCTCTGTGACCTCCCCTCCCTCACCCACCTCCCCTCCTCTCATCCACTCCCTCACATGTGTAAATGTGACACTTGACACCCCTCACCTCCCCCTAACCTCTCTGCAACCTCCCCTTTTCTAACCATCTCTCAATACAATTCCTACTCTCCTTTCTCCCGCGGCCTGTATCCTCTTCCTTCTTCTCTTCCTCAGATGCTAATTTCAGCACGAACTCCCTGATCTTTCTCCAACCTTTTACCTCAACCTGCTCTCGCCCTTCCATTCCTCCGTCGTCTTCCTTTTTTCTCCTAAAAGGATTATTGTCAAGATGAGAGAAACAGCGATTGGAGACATGCAGGAAGGGGAGTTGGTGCTCTACAGGCACACATACAAATATATATATATATATATATATATATATATATATGAAACACACAACATACATACACAGAGAAAAAGGACAAACAAGAGAATGTCTCACCAAACCCCCAGAGAGCAAGGTAGAGAAGAAAGAGAGATGTCCTGCTGTGTTCAGAGGCTTTGGCAATACTACTCCACAGTCACTGCCAAACACAGACAGAGAACAACAAGATAGGGAATAAAAGAGGAAACATTAAAACATGGCGAGATTCAAAGGGAGCACATTTTTAGAAAAGGCTAAAACACATTCACAGGCTCCAATAATCTTGAATTGATTACAACCCCTTGGTTATACCTACTGGATTGTGAGAGGACAAATTCTGCACATTTCCTATTAGCATGTTGTGCCTCTACTGTCTCCATGCTTTAATGTTCAAAAAGCTCTTCATTTTTGCGTCTTTTTTACTATAACGAAGACTCGTCAGCTCAATCAAAGGCTCCAACTTGTTCAACACAATAACAAAGTGAGAGAGGGGCTCCAACCCACGACCCTGAGTTTCAGAGTCTCATAAACTACCAACTGAGCAAAACTTAAAATGGGCAGCGGCTTCGAGCCCCACTCGAGTTTTTGTAGGTGTTGATGGTCTCTAGAAGGAGCCTTACAAGTAAAACAATCTGTCAGGAGTGGGATACGAACCCACGCCTCCGTACTGAGACCAGAAGTCCCTTTGCTCAGGAAGGAGTCATCCTTGAGTCTGGCGCCTTAGACCTCTCGGCCATCCTGAGATGAATAGTACTCAATTTAGACTTGACCAATAGATGATAAACTGCACACATCAGAGCATTTCTGTTTCCTATTTTCTCATGATTTTGTTCAGTCTGTGTGCAACAAAAAACAAACTGGAACTGGAATCGCTTAACAAAAGTGATGTAATCTGCAGGTAAAACAGTCTGTCAAGAGTAGGATTTGAACCCAAGCCTCCATGTGGAGACCAGAAGTCCCTTGGCTCTTTGCTTTTCCTAATGCTCTAAGACGCTTTACATAAAATCAGACTCATGGGAACTTAGAAAAGCAACATCCATTGAGCTATTGATCATATTTAGAGTAGAATTCACAAAGAGCTTGAGAGTGTGGACGGAGGGGACCTGGAGTCTGATGGACATCTTGTATTCGCCCTGGATCAAAAGGTGGTTGGCAGAGACCACAGTTTGCGGAATCAAACAGAATCTGGAGGCAGAAGGCTGGATTTTCGTGACGACGAAAGTCCACCGCCCAACGAGGGGCCCGAACCGACAAACCTGAGGTTAAGAGTCTCATGCACTACCGACTGAGCTAGCCTGGCTTCTCTTGAACTGAGATGGCGCCGAGTCGATTCAGCTCCTCATGTGATGGATTTTGATAAGTCGATGATGTCTTTGAAGGAGCATTTTAAAGAGCTTTAAAAAGATTAAAATCACTGCCAGGAGTGAGATTTGAACCCACGCCTCCATGTGGAGAGCAGAAGTCCCTTTGCTCAGGAAGGAATCCACCTTGAGTCAGGTGCCTTAGACCTCGGCCATACTGACATGAAAGTCATACTCAATTTAGACTTGTACACAGAAATGTAAGGCAGTGACGGAGAAGAGGATGCCTTCCAAAACAAGAACAAGGCAAACAAAATGTAGTTTCAAGAACAGTTTTGAAGATCTTCTCTGTGGATGATCTTTTTTAAGGAGCAATACAAGAAAAACTTACAGGTAATACACTCTGTCAGGAGTGGGATTTGAACCCACGCCTCCATGTGGAGACCAGAAGTCCCTTTTGCTCAGGAAGGAGTCATCCTTGAGTCTGGCGCCTTAGACCACTCAGCCATCCTGACATGGAGCTAATGCTCAAACTTGAAATACTCGAACCTACATGTGCATGTGTGCACTACATCTATACATCGAGAAATACATTTAGTCAAAACGTCAATCAAGTAACTGAACTGTGAGTCAATAGGGAGCGAGCGAACAAGGAAATGTGACTGGCCAAAGTGTAAATGTTGATGTGCTTCACGTGTGTAGATCTGATGTTTATGTGAAGATCTACACACGTAGATCTCAATTAAATCTGAAGAAGTTTGAAAGGTGGAAATATTGCAGGAGGTTAATGTCAAGCAGTAACATACCCACACAGACACAGTCTTTACATACCTAGGTATCGACCACCCAACCAGAAAACACACAAATGCTCCTGTCTCTGTGACATTGCTTTCATATCAATGAGGCCCTATTATTATTTTTTCCCTGTAGTGTGTTCTATAGGTTTTAGTGCATGTAAATGGTCTGCAAAGGCTAAAATCCCTATGTTCCCTCCAGAGGGAGTTTCTCTAGTAGTGAGTGAGGGAGGGTATACATTAGTTTTGAATCGCCTCAGGTCTGAAGGATCTCCCACTCTGCTTCTCTTTCTCTCCTGAAAAATATAGAAACATAGAAACCTGAACCATATAGAAATATGAACCTGAACCATATAGAAATATGAACCTGAACCATATAGAAATATGAACCTGAAACGAAACATATACAAATATGAACCTGAACCATATAGAAATATGAACCTGAAAATGAGCAGAAAAGGTCCTTTTATGTCTATGCTTGGCTGTTGTGATGTTGAAAGATGTGATGATGTATGCTGCTTTATATTTCAAGATTTGTTCTTCTTCAATCAATACCTTTGTGAGAAGGTCAACGTGGCTGTCAAAGGGAAAATAATATGTTTTTAAGTATCTGTATTCTGTAGTTACAGTTTTTGTTTCCACAAGACTCTTGATGAAAACTGTACACAAATCTTACAGCGTCCTGAGCAAGCATCCCCTGAATGGATCTTACATATGTTTTAATAAGCATGTTTCCCTTATTCTTGCTTTTTAGATAAAAAATTAATGACTCTATGTATGTGCTAAATACTCAGAAGTGATACCTCTGCAAAAAAAGCATTTAGTTATAAAGAAAATATTAAGGTCTTTTTGGAAGAAGGTGCTTCTTGTAGCACTAAATGACCAAGATCAACAGCAGAGATGCATCAACATACATCGTAACTTTGTCTGAGATGATATGAGAAATACATAAAGCGAGCAAAACTGAAAAGTGTGGAGAGAGAAGAAGGACTGAAGGCAACAGAAGCTGATAGAAAGAAGCCAGGAACACACGGCAAGCAGCAGAGAAGAAAAAAAAGGTGTGTGTGTGTGTGTTTGCTGGAGGTGTGCCAGGGAGCCTGCCAGCCAGCAAGGCTGAGCTGCAGGGCCCCTGCTGGGGGTGGAGGGTTCAGGCGAGCCCCCTGCCTACACTAGCCTAGTGGAGCATGCTGGGAAATAAAAAGGGAGGAGGAAAGAAGAGGGGGGAAGGGAGATTTGGAGAGATGGAGAGAGTTAGAGACCATGAGATGGAAAAGGAAGAAAAGAAGGGATAGAGGGAAGGAGATGGAGACAGACAGACAGACAGACAGACAGACAGACAGACAGACAGACAGACAGACAGACAGACAGACAGACAGACAGACAGACAGACAGACAGACAGACAGACAGACCGACAGACAGACAGCGGGAAAGAGGAGGAGGTGATGTTGATTTAGAGATAAAGAGAAGGTAAACCCAGAGCTGGAATGTGAGAGGAATGCAGGAGTTTTCCTCTGGCTGGAAAGGGAAAAGGAGAGAAAGAGAGGCAGAGTGGGAGATCCTGCAGACCTGAGGCGATTCAAAACTCATTTATACCCTCCCTCACTCACTACTTTACTTCAACTCCTCATTAACAAACAGCATATCCAGGTGGCTTTTTCATCTGGCACTTAAATCTGTTGAATAAAACTGATTGCTTTCCTATTATTTGTCTACATCATTCATTCAGACAAATGTAAACCTTAAAGGGGGCTTATCCTGCTCATTTTCAGGTGTATATCAGTATGTAGTGTCTCTCCTGGGACATGTCTCCATGCTTTAATGTTCAGAAAGCTCTTTATTTTTCTCATACTGCCTGTACTGCAGCACCTCTTTTCACCCTCTGTCTGAAACCAGAGCCCAGTCTGCTCTGATTGGATAGGTGGCAGGTTCTGTTGTGATTGGGATTCAGCTTAGAGATGTCCCACCCCTTAGCCTACCACGTACAATGTGTTGGATCGCAAGCGCAAGTGTTAGATAGTGATGTCACTATGATCTCGAAGTAAACAAAGGAGTTTGATGGAGGCGTTTTAGGCAGGTTGTGTGTGTGGGGGAAAAATACAAGGATGTTAGCCTTTGCAGACCATTTACATGAACAAGAACCTATAGAACAAACTACAGGAGAGGAAAAACCCCCAAATGCAGAATAATATTATGTCCAAGGGGGCTATTGTATTGCAAAGAAACAAAAGAAGTTGTACCGGTGTCACATAATGAAAGAGATGTAACATGTTAAAACAGTCTGTCAGGAGTGGGATGATTTGAACCCACGCCTCCATGTGGAGACCAGAAGTCCCTTTGCTCAGGAAGGAGTCAATCCTTGAGTCTGGTGCCGCTCGGCTATCCTGACAACTACAGACATTTGTCATTATGGAAATGACTTAGTCTATGGACAATAAAGTCTCTCTACGAACATCTACCCAGCCTGGACAGATGGATTGGTGAACCCACCTGCATCTGAACACCTAAGAGGAAACAAAATGAAAGAGGTTCTTGGGGAAGAATAACGTGCATCCCTCCCTTATGAGACTTTGTAAATCTATGACAAGAATACTGAAACTCTACTTAAATAGGAGAGTGAGGTTCTCAATAAAATAACAGAACAGAGAGAATACATAATGTGGGAAATGTAATGTTAATGCAACAGTTTGATTTTCCAATTTAAGAGCTGAAAAGTTTCTTTTGCCTTATTTGACAAAACCGCCAGAAAGTGTATCATGAAACATTGATGCAATGAGAGCAGGGGAGAGAGGGAGGCCCTCGGTAATTTGGTATTTCCTTTTAGAGATGGGAGGAATGGCCAATGCCCTCGTTTTCAGAATAACAGACACACGCACACGCACGCAAAGAGAAAGAACAAATAGATAGATAGATAGATAGATAGATAGATAGATAGATAGATAGACAGACAGACAGACAGACAGACAGACAGACAGACAGACAGATAGATAGATAGATAGATAGAGTAGTAACTTATAATCAGTACGAAGTAGGAGTTGAGATGTAAATCAGAGAGGTATGCACTAACAGTCAAGAGGTGAGGGTTCACAGGCCTCTCACACTCACACTCACCCACACGCCCTTACTCTCTCACACACACACACTCACACACACATGCACATACAGCTATGGGAATTCAACTGGAAGTCAGACCTTCAGGCTCCGAGCCTCAAAGAAAGACAGGCAGAGAAAATTCATGAGCAGCTGATTCAGCGAGCCCCTGACTGGAGTTATTACTTCAGTATGGAAAAGAAGGAGGAATTTCTTCCGGAATATGGAGCATTTCAACATTAAGAGGAGCAAAATGAAAAGATGAAACACACTGAGTCTGAAACAAGGGAACTTAGGTAAAAAGGATTGGAAAAGAACGATCAAATTAAGACAGAAAGGGAGACAGAACGTGCCTGAGTGGCTTTTTTATAACCCGAGCAACAGCTGAAGATGTTCCTCTGTCTCCAGACTGTCTCCCACACAAACATACACACACATGCCCTGACCTCGCCGATGGCAGCTGTTGGCATCACTCTGTGCCCAATCCAGTGCCACAAACTCAACACTAGACACACACACACACGCACACACACACACACACACACACACACACACACACACACACACACACACACACACACACACAAACACGCACGCACACACACACACACACACACACAAAACATTTGATAAAGTAACAGCTTTGCAGAAACACAATGATCAATTGAAATAACAACAGTCATTTTCACTGAATATCTTTTCACTACATTTCTGTCATTTGTTCTGGACTCAAACTTTAATCTTGCTATGTTATATCACTCTTAATGATTCTCTATCAAACTCTCCATTCAAACAAAGTTTTCTCAGAGCTACTTGTTTTAGTCAATATGGCAGAGCTCATAGTCTTAAATTAAGTTTTTCTTATTTCTTATCTTCTCCTACTGTTTTCAGGGCTATTCTGAAACTTTTGAAGGCGTTACTGCTCAGTGATCTGCTCAAGACCACTGGAACATGTTTTGACTGCAATCCATTCTCAATAAATCTCCCAAAACTGCTGAACATAGCTAGCCAAACACTATCAGTGATGGATGAATGGGTTGTCTGGCTGTCAGATGTCAAATTCAGTCACAGACATTCTTGTAAAGTAGCTTGAGAATTTTCCTCTTATTGTTTGCATGATCCGTGAGAAAACAGCAGCGCCCAACGTGGGGCTCGAACCCACGACCCTGAGATTAAGAGTCTCATGCTCTACCGACTGAGCTAGCCGGGCTGGGAAATCTGACTAATGCATCATGTAAAAAAAAAAAATCAGACATTCTGTGGAAGACGTGGCTGATGTAACGATTTCTTGAAAGGTTCAATTCTGGAGTTGCCGCAAAAACTGTGCTAGACTAAATAGTTCTGGAAGGTTCCAGAACAAATTGACCTCCAGGATTCTGTCTGTTGACGGGCAGGCTGACCCGAAAGTTAGAATTGCAAGGGCTCCCTCAACAAAGCATTGATATATCCCCATTGGATTTCGGTATATTGCAGAAGCATAAGCTTTGTGGCCAACACACCTTTATAATACTTACCACATTTTGTTCAGCAGGATAAACTCCACATTAACAGCACTGTGATTTCAAAAGCGACAAAAGGATGATCAAATCAAGCTGTCTCATCAGGGTTAACACCAGATCTCCAATGTCACTTAAAGAGGACATATTCTGCTCATTGTCAGTTTCATATCAGTTTGTAGTTTCTCTCCTGGGACATGTCTCCATGCTTTAATGTTCAGAAAGCTCTTTATTTTTCTCATACTGCCTGTGCTGTAGCACCTCTTTTCAGCCTCTGTCTGAAACCAGAGCCCAGTCTGCTATGATTGGTTAGCTGGCAAGCTCTGTTGTGATGTGTTAACTGCTTAGAGATGTCCCGCCCCGTTAGTGGAGGCACTTCAGGCAGGGGGGTGAACGTGGGAGAGAACCTCCCTCTGGAGGAAACACAGCCTTGCAGACCATTTACATGTACTACAATCTATAGAACACACTTCAGGAAAGGGAAAACCCATAAAGCAGAATAGGCCCTCTTCTCTAAATAATTCTCTTTACTTATATAACTGCATAGTAGAAAGGGAAAACATTACTTAAAGGAAGACCCATCAGCTCAATGAAAGACTCCCACTTGTTCAACATATTTCTGTATCTTCATCAAGCCACAGGGGTAAAAACTCTGTCAGGAGTGGGATCTGAACCCACGCCTCCATATGGAGACCTGAAGTCCCTTTACTCAGGAAGGAGTCAATCCTTCAGTCTGGCGCCTTAGACCGCTCAGCCATCCTGACACAAATCCTGCTATCCACTCTGGATTTATCATAAATACATAAAAGGTTAACAGAATAATAATACACAAGATTTGTATAGGGATTTCTTATGCAGAAAGACGCTTTACATAAAATCAGACTCATGGGAATTTGGAAAAACAACACCAATTGAGCTATTGATCATAGTTAGAATAAAGTTCATAAATAGCTTGAGAGTGTGGATGGAGGGGACCTGAGGTCTCTTGGACATCTTATATTTGCCCTGGATCTGAAGGTGTTTGGCCGAGATCACAGTTTGCTGAATCCAACAGAATCTGGAGGAGGAAGGATCGATTTTCATAAGAACTGATCTCACCGAGCTGTATAGATCCTAAAAGTCCACCGCCCAACGTGGGGCTCGAACCCACGACCCTGAGATTAAGAGTCTCATGCTCTACCGACTGAGCTAGCCAGGCTGGTACAGCTTCAACGTGTGCAACTATTTGGATCTGCTCTTCATATGGTGGTATTTTGATGATATGTTTTAAGGAGCTATTTAAGGAACTTTAAGAGAAATACCTGCGGGTTAAAGTCACTGTCTGGAGTGGAATTTGAACCCACGCCTCCATGTGGCGACCGGAAGCCCTTTTGCTCAGGAAGGAGCACCCTGACAACTACAGATATGTATTTCATTATAGAAATCAGTTACTCTATGGACCATAAAGTCTCTCTACGAACATCTACCCATCTCTCAACCGGATAAGGAAATGGATGCACAGACTGAAGAGTGCCTGGACAGATGGATTGGTGAAGAGTCAGATACGTGAAGGGTGGATGGATAGATGGATGGAGAATTGAGGAGGGGGGTAAGACGTCTTTGATCCTCCCAGCAGAAATAATCAACAAAGCCCTCAAGCAGGCCAGCTAGACCTTAATATGTGTGTGTGTGTGTGTGTGTGTGTGTGTGTGTGTGTGTGTGTGTGTGTGTGTGTGTGTGTGTGTGTGTGTGTGTGTGTGTGTGTGTGCACCGTGGGGTTTTCTGGCTGCATGCCAGGACCAGCTCCATCAGGAGAGAGATCAAAGACTGTTCTCTCTCCCTTTCACTTTCTACCTCTCTCCCTCACATTTCTCACACTCCTCCCTCCTCCTTCCTCGCTCTCTTACTCGAAAACGCTCATTACTGCTTTTCTTGATTTCTTCGACGTTCTCTCACTTTTTCTATTTCACCTTAGGGAAGGGAGATGAGAACAGTTTCCTATATGCAAAAAACACAAATAAAAACTGAAAAACACACACCCACACACACACACACACACACACACACACACACACACACACACACACACACACACACACACACACACACACACACACACCTGCCAGAACAATCGCTCCCTTGACAACCTGGCTACTAGGACGGCTATGAAACTCAGTACAGCTATATGTGTATGTGTGTGTGCGTGTGTGTATGTGTGTGTGTGTGTGTGTGAGTGACAGTGTGTGTTTCAGACTGCTCTTAAAGCCCGGCGAATCTCATGACAACATTTAACATTTTAGCCGAACTAGCCATATTGGGTTAGGACATTAAATAAAGTATCGTCTGCTGTTTCAAATTAAGGACGCATGCCTCCATCCTGTTATCGCTGACATATAAAGCTCTGTTTTATATTAAATTGACCAATCATATCTATACCATTGACTTTCATTGGTTCACTGTCTGGTCAAAGTATGAACTCCTGGGGACAATATTCCTTGTCTTTGTTCACAGTAGATCCATTGATACAAAAAGCACACACACACACACACACACACACACACACACACACACACACACACACACACACACACACACACACACACACACACACACACACACACACACACACACACACACACACACACACACACACAGGTTGGTTTTTCAAAGGTCAGTAATGTGTCATATAGGACTGAGTCATAAGGAAAGGAAAAGTACAAGTTCACTGGCCTTTTTAAATATAAGGAAAAATAAGAGGATTATTATTATAATGATTAGCTACTTTCATTAAAGTCATCATCATTACGTCCACACAACTCATCAAATAAGGTTAGCAACTTAAAAATATTGATTTAAATGATTCAATTAGAACTTTGATCTCATGCATTTCATTAAATAGTGGTGATAAATTATACACTCCTTTGTATTAAGTAGCACAAGGGCCTGAAATACTTGATTTAAAATGAACATTTCCATCTTACATTACATCAGCTGCACCAAAGTGCTTATAATAAAACAGCGTTCAACGAAATTGCATTTATCATCTCGCAACCCTCCTCCTCCGTTGGAGCTCTTGAACGTTCTTCTGGATATTTATCGCTCAGCATTGTTGCTGATCTGGGAATTGAAGCTCATTTGCACTCCGTGTCTGTCGTTCTGCAGAACAACATTGTCTAAATGTCTAAAAATGTAAATGTAAATGTGGAGATAATGTTATTTTCCTATCGAGACTGAGGCTGCTCGTCATTAGAGCATCTCACAGGGGCTCCCTCACAAACAGCAAGTAAACTTTCTCTGCCTGGATCTTTTATTCATCCTTTCATACTGGTGGCAGCCTGCAGATTGGTCATATTTTCTCCCTTCTATCTGTCCATCATTCTTAGGAATATTCAAATAAGCGTCTTAATCCCCCTCCCACAAACCCTATCAATCTGTTTCCTGCCCCCGCTCCTCCTATTCTTTCTCTCCAGCTTTTACTGTTCTCTTTAGCTTGGTCGTTCAGCTCTCCCCATTTCTCTCCTCACCCCCATTGCTCCCTCTTTCTCTCCACCATCTTTCCCATCGTTTTGCCTCCCTCTCTGCCATGTTTCCCTCCCTCACACACACACACACACTCTCTAGCAGTAGTCATTCTACTTATAGCCTCGCCATAAATCAACCTGTCATTCTCCGTCATGCTCGCTGGATCTCACTGGGGCTAGTGGCAGACACACACACACCCACACACACTCACACTCAGAGCGAGGGATAGCTTATGCCCACACATACACACACCCTGGCTCAGAGACACTAAAGACTCAAAAACAAATGCTAAAACACCAATACTCATGTATCCACTGCAAGTGTATCTTTCACACTGATAAAATCCAACTGCACACACACACACACACACACACACACACACACACACACACACACACACACACACATACACACACACACACACACACACACACACACACACACACACACACACACACACACACACACACAAGCATCCATTCTCAAGCATACGGTCACACACACACTCTTCAGTCGATCTTAAGACACATAAGCTTGATGGAGACGGAGGGTGAATGATTATGGGAAATAGAGATGTAGCCAAGGAAAACAGGAAGATGCTCACCTGTCCCTGTATCACACACACACACACACACACACACACACACACACACACACACACACACACACACAAATTCCCGTCCTCCTCCTGCTCTGTCTGTATTTTCCTCTCTGTCTTGTTCATCTATCTTCAAACCCAATGTACTAAAAAATGCTTTCAAATACAAATATTACATTTTTTTTAAATGGTTGTTTTTAAAAGTTCTGTTCAGTATTTTGGCTTCAATTAGGAGAGGTTGCGGTTATGTTTACAATGAAACTAAAATAACTGAAACATTCGTTTTAATGTAATGTTTTATGTCATCAGGTTAGTTGAAAGCAATAATATTAAGTTGAAACTAATATTTTGATTCAAACTTAATATTATTGTTTTCAACTAACCTAATAAAGTTCTGTTGACAATACATCACATTCAATTAAAGTCAACGTTTCAGTTTTTTCAGTTCATTCTAAAAAAAACGAGTTTTCTCAGATTTTTCGGGGTTTCTAAGGCTGTGCATTAGGTGTTTGCCCGAAAATGTATCTTTCTCAGTCTCTTTGTTTGTAATTCAAACCAGAAGCCATAGAGCAAAGACTGTCTCCGTCTAGAGGATGTTTTCAACAACGATCCAGTTCACAATTTCTGGACAACCCCAAATATTCGTCCAAATGATAGTGACAGCTGACAAGTTTCCAAGGTTTAAGTTTCCTGGTTGCAGAGCCGTGTAAGGGTGCATAAAAGCACTGATGTTGAGCAGAATCCTGGTACATGAAGGCACCGCCTGCACGGCTCTGTGAGAAGTCAGTTTTCCACGCACTGGTTAATTTTTTTTTTACATAAAAGTAGGCTAATTGTGTGAATGGGTGGGACTCTGGTGTTAAAGTCTTGGTATTTCCAACCATCCACCCAGACTCCCTCCCTATTAGTGTTCTGCATAATGTGGATGTCACACTTCCTGGATTGGAGAAAAAGCGTTTCCAGTGAACATGATACAGGCAGCAACCGGATACAATTCCAAGTTCTCCACATCATACTTGGCAAAGGAAATAAGGCATATCAAAAGGTATTATGTACAGGATAGGGTTGCTCTTTTCACATTTCCCTATTTATGTTTAATATTCCTCCTCCTTTCTATCCCTCCTTTCATTTCTCTCTTCTTGTCATTTCTCCTCCGCCTATCTGCTGTTTCACCTCTTCCTCCTCCTTGTCTCCGAGCTTTCCATGACCAATGCAAGAGCCTCATAAAGACCCTTAGGAGTCAGAGGATTTCACGGGGCTTTGTGTTTGAGAGAGTGTGTGTGTGTGTGTGTGTGTGTGTGTGTGTGTGTGTGTGTGTGTGTGTGTGTGTGTGTGTGTGTGTGTATGTGCGTGCATGCGTACGTAAGTGAGTAGGAGACAGCACATGCTGCATGCAAGGTCACATAATCCTGTCCAGATACTGTTATTGACACACACACACAAGCACACACACACACACACACACACACACACACACACACACACACACACACACACACACACACACACACACACACACACACACACACACACACACACACAAACAGTGCGTATGACCTGCACTGCCCTTGCACATGCAGATTGAGCATGAACACACACACACACACACACACACACACACACACACACACACACACACACATACACACACACACACACACACACACACACACACACACACACACACACACACACACACACACACACAGATGTCCTCACATAACCCACAATGCCCCCAGTGTTATCATGGATGTTAATATTGTTTCTTAAAAGCTTAATCTTTTGTCATTTTTAGAGGACTTGGTTTATGATATTCAAATGTTATTTTCAAAAAATAGTATAAAAATACCAAGGGATTTAAAATATGGATTGTCTTTCTGAATATCCAACTACACAAAAAAAGACTACATAAAAATGTAAAGGTAAGAATGCTAGAAATTGACACGGATCTTGAAAAAAATTGAGGTTGATGTATAGTACATTTCAGTATAACTTTAAAAAACCCTGCTGCAAGTACAAATAGCTTTGTGTGTTTTATGATATTTGCTTATTGAAAGAGAAAGCCATCCTTATCCTTTAAATGTATAACACGCAGTACAGAGACACAGACAGAAGAACACAGATATGGATTTCCAAGGTCGCATTTCAGCCGTTCAGTATGTATCTTATACAAGTCCTCCTCCTCTCTGTCTGCGCTCCACTGCCCTCCTCCTCTGTGTTCTCCTCTCCTCCTCCCTCCATCTCTTGCCGCTGTCTTTCACACACACACACACACACACACACACACACACACACACACACACACACACACACACACACACACACACACACACACACACACACACACACACACACACACACACACACGTCTCTCCAGAGATGTGTCCATTGCTCTGACCTCTCTCTCTCTCCAGGGAGCGCTGGCTGTCTGCCCAGCTCTCTCTTTTCTCTCTCTGCCTCACACTTTCTCCTTTTGCTCTGCATCTTTCTCCTTCTTCTCTCTGTACCTCTCTATCGATCCATCTATTTTTCTAATCTCCTTTTGTCTCCCCCCCTTCTCTTATCCTCTCCTCTATTGTAAGTCTCCCCTGCGTTTGCATCCTCTTATCGCTTCATCCTCTCTCCACTCGATTCCTCTCTCCTCCTCATCTACCCTCTCTTTCTCCTCTCTGCTTTTCTCCTTCCCACACCTAATCTTCTCCCTTTCTCGCGTTTACTCGACTTTTTTAAGGCTTCCAGGAGGATGGTGTGGCTAGGGGGCTCTGCCTGGGGCTCCTGCTCAGCTCATGCTGCCTCTCTCTGGGCACAGTGCCCACAGAGGGTGTGTGTGTGTGTGTGTGTGTGTGTGTGTGTGTGTGTGTGTGTGTGTGTGTGTGTGTGTGTGTGTGTGTGTGTGTGTGTGTGTGTGTGTGTGTGTGTGTGTGTGTATCTGTATCTAGTGATGGGGAAAAGGGGGGGGGGGTCACAAAGTGAAAGGAGAAGGAAGGGGAGACATTGAAAGAAGAGGGAAGGGGGATGTTGAAAGCGACACGGGGAGAGAGACTGACAGAGATTTCTGTTGAGTCATGCTTAGCTGGCTAGAGTGATGGTGGCTGCAACAGCACTGTGTGTTTCTATATTTGTGTGTTTGCCTTTTTTTAAGTTAAGTATGTAGCATTCTGCATAAAAGAGAATAATTATGACTTACATTTTTCAATCCATGATGTTTTATTTGTAGCTTTTGCATTTATTTCTATTATTTATGGGCTGAAACAAATGATTACGAATAATGAAGTTTCTACAGCCGGTGTCTACATCTTAAAGAAGAAGAATAAGAAGGAGGCATACTTTATTAATCCCAATGGGAAATTATGGATTTCACTGTGGTGTTATTTGTGTGTATTGTATGACAAACTGTTTTATGATGCCCATTGAAAGGATCACCAAAGACTTAGATAACAAGAAATGATTCATATTTGAGAAGCTGGAATCAAAGCACATTGTCTTTTGATTTAAATTTAAAGAGGCCCTATTATAATGTTGGGGTTTTCCTTTCCCCTTAATGTGTTCTACAGGTTTTAGTGCATAAAATGGTCTGCGGGGGCTAAAATGCCTGTGTTCCCTCCAGAGGGAGTTTCTCTCCCTAACTACCCCCTGTCCGAAATGCCTCCATTTGACTCCTTTGTTTACTTCTGTAACTCAGTGACATCACTATGTAAAATCTGCACTTCTTGTACATGATAGGCTAAGGGGCGGGACATCTCTAAAGGTTAACCAATCACAACAGAGCCAGCTGACCAATCACAGCAGACTGGGCTCTGGTTTCAGACAGAGTGTGAAAAGAGGAGCTGCAGCACAGGCAGTATGAGAAACATAAAGAGCTTTCTGAACATTAAAGCATGGAGACATTTCCCAGGAGAGACACCTGAACATCAGCAGGAGAGGACTCTTTAAAGTAGAGACACTACATACTGATATACACCTGAAGATCAGCAGGAGAGGACTCTTTAAAGTAGAGACACTACATACTGATATACACCTGAACATCAGCAGGAGAGGACTCTTTAAAGTAGAGACACTACATACTGATATACACCTGAAGATCAGCAGGAGAGGACTCTTTAAAATAGAGACACTACATACTGATATACACCTGAACATCAGCAGGAGAGGACTCTTTAAAGTAGAGACGCTACATACTGATATACACCTGAACAAGGAGAGGACTCTTTAAATAAGATAAAGTATCTGCTGAGATCTGGCACCAATGTGGCAAGCAAGTCAAATGGTGCAAGAAATGAAAAGTCAGAAGATCAGATAGCTCTGTTTCAAACAAGTGCCGCTAACTTAAATGATCAATGAGGATGCTGCTGAGTTTCAGTTTTGAAATGTAACTGATTGGAATGAAGCCACAGTGTAATAACCCTGAATTCTGCTCTAAAATCCCTAACTTATTATACCTGGTATGAGCATAACCATGTGTGACTTTACTGAAAATGATGCTGACACACACACACACACACACACACACACACACACACACACACACACACACACACACACACACACACACACACACACACACACACACACACACACAGTGACGGAGCATCCTAGACTCAGCTGCATGTAGAGAAAAACTATTCCCCTGCTGGTCACTAATGGTGCAGCCCTGAAGCAAATGGCCTGGACCCAACCATGCACTATGGGAGGGAGGGGGGCGATGAGATAGAGGGAGAATGCGAAGTAAAGGGAGATAAAGGAAGTGCCATGTGAAATTCATTTGGTAAAAGCAGCCACAAAAGAAAGAGAAATGGAGAGAGCGGAGAGGCAGAGAGGGAGACTTCACACCTGTGGTTGAAATGTCGCCTTTAACTGCCATCTCTTCTTCTGTCTGCTCTCATTCAGTCACTTCAGTTCCCCGCCCTCTTTCTGTTCTCCATCTACTTCCACCTTATATCAAACCTTCCCTCTCCCCCTCCACCTCTCACCCTGTCACTCTTTCCTCTCACTTCCCTCCCTCTCTCTCAAGTGTCCAGCTTGTCAGTGGTGAGTCTCAGTGAGGTAGCGCCCTCTGTCTGTAACCACTGTAACTGCAGCAGCATGTTTAAAACTTCAACCCGCCTCACCAAGGATAAATAACTTTTCACAAGAAAGATGTAAGTTACTTTGAGAGAATCTGAGTGGAAAGAAGCAGTTACAGTGGTTTCTTGGCCCATGCAAACAGCTCTCATTTAAATCACAAATAAAAACTCACCTCTTCAGAACCTGAAATCTGTAATAAGTGTTGTTTTATAAAGTGTTTTTTTTATCATGTTTTTATTAGCGCTCTTTAAATAAAATGTATTATCATTATTATTATTATTTGTTAAATGTGTAAATAATACAAGGGATAAGTTAAAAGTAGCAAGATATTTAAGTTGCATTACTATTGCATTAAACTATATACACAAAAAAGAGAGATTCTGACCATAAAATACACTCTTGTAGTGTATGACAGTACATTTTTGACCAAGGAAATACTAGTTTTAGGAGGGCACTGTTATGCTAATTTTCATGTGTATATCAGTATGTAGTGTCTCTCCTTGGACATGTCTCCATGCTTTAATGTTCAAAAAGCTCTTTATTTTTCTCATACTGCCTGTGCTGCAGCACCTTTTTTCACCCTCTGTCTGAAACCAGAGCCCAGTCTGCTCTGATTGGTTAGCTGGCCAGCTCTGTTGTGATTGCTCAACCGCTTAGAGATGTCCCGCCCCTTAGCCTATCACGTAAAATGTGTGGGAGTGCTAGCCAATAGAAGCACAAGTGTTAAATAGTGATGTCACTATGTTCAGGAAGTAAACAGGAGTCCAATGAAGGCGTTTCAGGCAGGGGGGGGGAGTGTGTGGGAGAGAAATTCTCTCTGGAGGGAACACAGGGATTTTAACCTTAGCAGACCATTTACATACACTAAAACCTGTAGAACACACTACAGGAGAGGGAAAACCAAAAAAGCATTATAGGGCCTCTTTAACTTAGGTCAACCTGCGCTGCTATGCTGCAACCTAAGGGGGAAAAGTGCACCCTCATTCATATACAATGGAATAAAAAACGTACAAACTAGAAAAAAAAGAATTTGCTGCTCTAGAAGACCAGCTGACATCTTATTGGTCGTGCTGTATCTGTCTCGTGTCTCAGAGCTGCGTCCTTGCTCCAATGCCAACAAGACAGGTCCCTATACATTTATTGAATGTAATGAATAACACAAATCTGATCCTGATTCAGGCAGCGTGCGCGTTTGACAGACCCCGCAGCAGCTCGGCAGCAGCAGATGCCGATGTGAAATATATGCTGCTGCATGTGTTAAAAAATGCAGGATGAATTCAGAAGATACCGCGGCGCAGAAGTGTTTTTAACCCTTCTGTATCCAAACATTAGCAGAGTGTGAAAGCTTCTTGAGCAGCTGCGTATTGGAGTTACAGTCTGAAAGTAGCTGCTGATGGATTAGAGAGCTTCACTTTGAATCCCAGATTTAGTTTCTCTCCCTCCATCTCTCATTGATTCTAACAGAACCAGACAGCGATTTCAGCAGCTTTAAGAAAATGCTGCTTGTTGGAGGCTCGGAGAGATGCCAAGTGCTCTCCTGGCTGAGACACAAGGTGCTGATTCCTGACTCTACCCTTTGTCTCTCCTCAAGCAAGAGATGCTCTTAAAAGCTGTGACACTGCTTTCCCTTTAACATGATAGAAGTGAGGTTAAATCTGTTCAAATAAACGTTCTAAACATGAGAACACGTCAGTATTCATTCAAACAAACAAGGGCAGAGGCAGTATTGGCACTCAGAGATGGTTTTTTTTATACTTCCAATGAATAAAGAAAACAATAAACATTGAAGTAATTTTGATCAGAAAACAAACTATATATAAAAGCAACTTTAGTATTTCATCAATGATCGAATAGTTTTGCGCACTAGAACCTAAACAATTACATTTTATATTCTCCGTATTGACTAAATATTACACTCTTCAACAACAACATAAAGTTATTTTTTTGCTTTTCAGGATTGCAAAACACATCTACCATTGGCAAGTATTTCCAAATAGATCCTGGATTTAATATTCATGACGAGTTCTTTGACTGGTGATGTCTGAAAGCAACTCTATGATTCTGTTGTATTTGCTCCCTTTTCCAAAAGTAGTTGAGTGAAATAATAAAATCTTAAATTCACTTAATGAAATCAGGATTACTCTTATTTGTAATACACAGTGGTTTGTGGGGACATGCTCGATTCCTTTCAGTTTCTTCATTAGAAAGTTGCTAAGCATCATAGCACCACAGAGATACAGTCTCTTCCTTCCTCCTCTTCCAAAACGCTCCTTTGTGAAAGAGTCACTGTCCTCTTTTATCGCAGTGCAGTTGGTCCAGTCTACAGGCTTACTAATAAATCATTTCAGCCAATCAGTGATGGATGTGTTTTGCAGAATAACAAATGATGTGTGCGTAATTCAATGCTGCCTGCCTCTCTGTCTTTTTTTCCCAGACAATGTTGACTAATGTTTTGTCAACTCATCTTCGGCACACAATGTGGGATAGCGAGAGAATAGATGAGAGAAAAGAGAAGAGACAAATTGACAACAGAACAACAATCTAAGAATGAGAGCTGGAGTGGAGAGTGTCTAGCTTGCAATCAGAAGCAAGATAGTGGGAATATGTGATGCTCCCTCTCCCCCTGTGTGTGTGTGTGTGTGTGTGTGTGTGTGTGTGTGTGTGTGTGTGTGTGTGTGTGTGTGTGTGTGTGTGTGTGTGTGTGTGTGTGTGTGTGTGTGTGTGTGTGTGTGTGTGTGTGTGTGTGTGTGTGTGTGTGTGTGTGTGTGTGTGTGCGTGCTGACAGATTTACTATTGCTTCAGTTTGGAGATTGGCTACAGAAAAACACCCTGAGTAATTATCTAGGAAGAGCACCTGGGCACTGGGAGTGTCATTGTCATT
>NC_086365.1:2277654-2422654 GCF_036324505.1 Eleginops maclovinus
AGGCAAGAACAGGAAACTTGGAGGAAAAAAAAAGACTAACTCAACAATGTAGTGATATATATTCCTGCATTCACTCCCGTCCAACCGAAATATTTCTTCAACCGAAAAATACAAATGAGGTGTAAAGACAGAGAGAGACAGACGGAAGGAGAAAAAGAGCAGGAGGAGAAAAGGCTTATTGTGAGCACATGCTAAATAATATTCTGGCCCCCATCTGTGTGTTCATATATGGACTACAGTTTGTGTGTGTGTGAGTGTTAAGACAGCCTTCCTACCCGGCGCAGGTGTGCTGTTGATAGTTTTATCAGCGCTGGATCGGGGTTACTGAGAGGAGAAGAGTAGGAGAGGAAAAGGGAGAGCAGAGGAGAGAGAAAGGAAGCTTCTGTAAGGATTTTGCTGCTTATATGGGCTTTTGCCTTCAGTTCTCCTACACCACAGAGCGGAGTCAGAAGACTGAATGCACACTCTCCACATTATGTTACCACATCAATGTTTCCTCCCAGTAGTTCTCCCTACCTTTCTTCAACCTTGTGTGATAATGTTGGTGCAAATCTTGGGGAAAAAAATGTTGCTTAATAATTCACATGACTAGATTTTTATCGCAGAACACGTGCAGTCAGATCTCTGAGTTTACAGGGCTGGATAAAGTACTCAGATCTTGTACTGTATCTAAGTAAAAGTAGAAATGATATGGCCCTAAAATACTCCATTAAGTAAAATAACAAAAGCATTCAATTCAAAATATAATTAAAGCACAAAAAGTAAAAGCATTCATTCTGCACTATGGTCCATTTCAGTAAAAGTACAAATCAACTTGAATGTAGAACTAAATGCACTTGAATGTTTCTTTCGAAATAAAAAAATAAATATATTATACTATCATGTTTTTTATGACTTATACATTTTAATCTTTGTCAATGTAATGTAATTGAGTAAATGTACTTAGTTACATTTCACCACTGCAAGTTTCTCGAAGTCGGAGCCTGATTTCACAACACAATGTTAATAATGTAAGTTGTGTAAAATGCTCTTCCTATGTGAAAATGGTAAAACTGTTTATGTTGTAATTCCTATTTTTAGTTGTAGGCAATTTATTATTGTCAATATTGTGTTGGAATAGTGGATATAATGTACATAAACATCAGTGGTGAGCCTCTAACACACAGCGCTCAGTAACTCTGGCTCCTCTGGTGGGATGTGGTGTGGCTGTTTGGTACCAGCCTGCCGGATTCATAAAACAGTGTCAGGCTCTATAAAGTGTCCAATAAACCACTTTTACTATTAGTGTAGGACACTGCTAGCACACAGCTGGTGACCACTGACCATACACACACACACACACACACACACACACACACACACACACACACACACACACACACACACACACACACACACACACACACACACACACACACACACACACACACACACACACACACGAACAGTCACATACTTCCTGGTCAGACACATTTTGAACACGGCTGGAATCAGGAACTCTGCCAAACTCTAACCCCATGTCACCCCACCCAGCCGCCCTGATGACATCACTGCATAGCCCTGAACCGCCGGGCCAGGAAGGTCACACAGACACACACACACACACACACACACACACACACACACACACACACACACACACACACACACACACACACACACACACACACACACACACACACACACACACACACACACACACACACACACACACAACACACACACACACACAAACATAAATAAATACGTCCAATACATATCAAATACATTTATGATTGTTGACTACAAGGTAAAAGTGTAAGACTGACTCCAACTGACTTTCCAGACTCCAATTTCCCAAATTGGGATCAATAAAGTAATTCTATTCTATTTTATTCAAAGGTAAGATCAATTAGCTTATTGCACAAGTCAGCTGGAAAATAAAACCAGGACATCTGTTCATGTTGTTGAGAAATTCACATACAGAATTTAATTAGAAAACTCCAGCAATACAACCCTCCACCCTGTGAAGTGTTTTCAGCCCATTAGAGTGAACTCAGCTACGAAATATGACCTTTTTTCCAACAATTAAATCCTGGCTAGCTCAGTCGGTAAAGCAGGAGACTCTTAATCTCAGGGTGGTGGGTTCGAGCCCCACGGCCCAACAGACCCTGGATATCTCTGAGTTATCTGACTAACCCTAATAAATGAGATCCTCCATACCTGGAAAAGCGATCAGAAATCACAACATTATACTTTGTGTCGTGTTTTATATCTGTTTGTGAAGTCCAGAGCAAACTGTCAAATGTGTGTCAGGATGGCCGAGCTGTCTAAGGCACCAGACTCAAGGATGACTCCATCCTGAGCAAAGGGATTTCTGGTCTCCAAATGGAGGCGTGGGTTCAAATCCCACTCCTGACAGAGTTTTTACCCCTGTGGCTTGATGAAGATACAGAAATGTGTTGATGTGGGAGCTTATCATTGAGCTGATGGGTCTTCCTTTAAGTAATGATTTCCCTTTCTACTATGCAGTTATATAGTAAAGAGAATTACTTTTAAAGAGGCCCTATTCTGCTTTATGGGTCTCTCTTTCCCTGCAAAGTGTTCTTTAAGTTTTAGTGCATGTAAAGGGTCTGCAAAGGCAAAAATCCCAGTGTTCACTCCAGAGATAGTTTCTGGTTCTGGTTTCAGACAGAGGGTGAAAAGAGGTGCTGCAACACAGCGAAGTGAGAAAAATAAAGAACTTTTTTAACATTAAAGCCTGGAGACATGTCCCAGTCCAGGCACTACATACTGATATGAACCTGGAAACGAGCAGGATAGGACCTCTTGAACATACTATGATATAATAAAGCACCAAATGCTCACAGTGTGGATGCTGGAACCAACTAATATCTGCAGAAAATTCACTTTAGTCTTTCTTTTTTCAATTCAACGCCATAATCCTACCTAGACACTAAACTGACTCCACAAAACACACGCACGCACACACACAGACACACAGACACACACACACAGACACACACAGACACACACACACACACACACACACACACACACACACACACACACACACACACACACACACACACACACACACACACACACACACACACACACACACCAGGAGTTAAGGGGTTAAGCCGGCCACTGTCATACACTGTCCTCAGAGGAATTCCCAGGATTCAAGTCAACCAATCAGAGCACAGCGTTTATAATACTGGCCCTTCAGCTGAAGAGGCCATCCTCTTCACATGGACCACCGTCTGTGTGTGTCCAAGTTAGTCATTAGTGCTCCCAGTGGGCTCATATACATTTATGCAAAGAATTGCCTACAATATTTTTGGAAATACTTAGATGTCAACTTAAATAATAGATCATTATAATATAATAGTAACTTTCAATTGTACTGTGTCTGAATGTAGACACACACACACACACACACACACACACACACACACACACACACACACACACACACACACACACACACACACACACACACACACACACACACACACTCCCATTCCCTAATCACCTAATCCCAAGGGACAAGACACTAAAGAAGCACTTCATAGTTTGGTTAAAGAAACAGTATTTTTCCACAGTTAAAGGACTATTTCTCTGTTTAAAATAACTTCTCAAATACCATAATATAAGCCAGAGGTATTCATATGTTTATCTTACAGGTTTAAAGAGCAATATAAGCCCCAAACCATTTAAGTGAAAATATCAAGTCACACGCTTTTCATGCTCACACACAATGTCAAACCATCAACTAAATCTGACATTCTGACAAACAAATTAAACATGATACAGGGCTGACAGAAAGTAAGGAAAGACCGGAAAAGTGAACAAAGAAGGGCAGAAATGGAAGAGCAAATTGATGTCATGACTGAAACAGCAGGAGGGAGGGAGAGAAAGACCAGAGGTAGACAGACAGGGAGGAGGAAGAGAGATTATCTCTCTCTAATGGCCAACATGTTGACAGCTACACTTTTCACCACCTTAATCTACACATCTAACATTACTATCTAGCTATCTGCCCTCCCAATACACACACACACACACACGCACACACACACACACACACACGTACGCTCTTCCTGCGGGGTTTATCAGCCCAGCTGTCAGTCCGCTCTGCAGCTCAGGTGGGTTTCAGACTTTAAAACCATGAAAAAGTGAACCGGAGACGTCACCACCGGAGACGACCTCCACTCTCCCTCAGAATCTGATAGGCTGCTCTCACATGTGCTAACAGACATCTCTTTGCTGTGTCTGCCTTTTAAAAACAGGGAAATGTGGGGAAAGATGTTGGATGAAGTTTATTAAACAGGTTTGATAATGTATAATGATGAATCAAGCGTTATGTTATTAATACATCTGCTTTATATGAATGTATTAGCCTCTTGTCAGTCTCTAAAATATTGCTTTTTATGATAACACTGAAAAGAGTGGGCTAAATGTGTTCAAACACTGGCTATAGCCTAGATCTAGCCAAGGCCAAAGGTCACTCACTATAAAGACTCATTAAGTTAAAGTGATGTGTAGATGTCTCGATGTCAAACAGGAGAAAACGCACACACGCTCCTACATAAAAATACCCCCCATAATAAACAAACACAGCCAATACATATATTACTATCAAGTAGTCCCAGCTTTTTGATAGTTGCTACTTTAAATACATTTGAATACTTGTATTTGTCATGATGACATTTACAGAGCACTCAGATACATCCTGTCAATAACAAACGTTTTAGTTATGGCGAAAACAAACAACACTAAAGTTGAGTAACTACTTTTCCCTGAAAACATTTTAATCTCATCTTGTATTTCTTGCTGTTTGCAAATGTCTTTACAATACACCACTTTGGAGTCACAAAGTGCTAAATGTTGCAAAGCTGACCTCTGACCTCAAATTTCACAAGCAACCTACAGACCAATAAACTCACATGTAGTGTTCAAAATTGTAAACCTAATTTAGGTATCACAATATGCAAGAGTTGCAACCTGATTGTTTTATCTAAATATCAAATGCAATGCAAATAAATACAAGAGAAAATAAATATCAATTAGATGGTTTTAATTTTAAGAACAATATGACTTTAGGGTTAGGCTTTTTTTATTTACCTGTAAGGGAACCCAGTGACCTTTTTTTGTATCCTGATTATTCCGTAAGTATTTCGTTACTCCCCAAGCCTTCACTAATAATGTTGAGTTTCCTCCTCCTTGTGTTGATAATACAGGTAAACATTGAACTGAACTTGGTCCTCCCAAAGTGAGATGTGTGTCAGTGTGCAGTTTGATGCCATACAGCCTCTGGCCCGGAACAGCCTCTCCATACTGAGAGAAACATTTGTGCAACATTTCGACCAAAAATAGTCCTGGTCTCCACCGCAGAGCGAGAGGGCTGCCTTCATTTAAGCAGATCTCACACACACACACACACACACACACACACACACACACACACACACACACACACACACACACACACACACACACACACACACACACACACACACACACACACACACATTGCATTTCACCACTGTCATATGTGAGCCAAAGTCATGAAATAAGCCCATTCTGTAAGTAGACTGTGACAACGGAAACATTGTGGGGACAAACCGTCTACAAGTTCAAATGGAGCAGAGTGAGTCCTCAGCTCAGTGGAACTTTTTTTTTCAAACCATGAATCCTGTTCAGAACGTGCGAAGCAACTTAAACTAATTCAACTTCAAATGCATTTATTTGAATCCAATAACAAACTTATTAATATTATATATATATTATTAACTCCATACAACTTGATGACAAAGATGAAAACAGGGCTGCCATCGCTAAGTCCATTAGTCAACTATTTGGTGCTTTGATTCAGCTAAGATTTATTTTAGTCCATTTTATAAAAAAATGCTGATTTGAACTATTTTCAAGAAACTTATTAGCACACTGTTGGTAAATTATTTAAAGTGGTGCTTTTGCAAGATTCTTTGTAGGTAAACTTTGTTTAACAGCTCTGTTGTTTACAATAACTGAGAGAAATAAGTGTTAATCGACTAAATATGTGTATAATCAAGAACAGCACCCGATTATAGAGCCCAACACTGACAGAAAATATAACAAACACACATGATAGCAGCTGAAAACTACCATAAGCTCGTAATACACGTTTGTAACATGAATCAGACCTGTTCAACTCACATACATCTCGAACTTAAGTGTCTGAGCAGTGTTTTTAAAGATGTAATGAATGTTTTTTCTTTAAACTTATATACAAATTGAAAAAATGTCCTACCTGTTCTGCTGTGCTCGACTTGCAGTTGTTGCTCAGCTCTCCTAGAAAAGTTTCCTCTCCTACCATCCGAGGTGCTCAAGTCCGAAACGAGTGCCTCTCTGTCCGGTTGGGAGACTTCAGACAGGTCGGTGTTGCTGTTGAAAGGGAAACCCCTCAGACAGATCCCAGCAGCCTGCGGCTCGCAGAGAGATACAGATGTGTCACTTCGAGGACAGAATAACTGTCCTTCACTGCTCGATCACCTTCACAGACATGCCGCACACTCCTTGACTGTACATTAATAGCAGTGTATCGCAGCCTCCCGGCGTTTTGTTGAGCTGTCAATGCCCCCAAAAATCCCAAATTAGTTTTGTAGAACTATAGAAATAAAGTCAGAAATGAATGACACGCGCTCCCCGGTGTTGATGTCTGTGCGAACAGGGTCCTCGGCAACAGGTGTCAGAAAGAAAGGGAGACATCTTCACGTGCATCACACGTTTCCAAAGATACAAAAAGGAATTTCGCACACGGAAAATGAGAAGGAGTAGGAGGGGAGGAAGAGACCGTGCTCAAGCGTCGAGAAACACGAGCGAAAAGTTTTAGACAGAGGGAGAGAGCGTGCGCGGAGTGAAACAAAAGAAAGTTAAACTGTGTCAGTGCGCGTGACGCCTCTCTGCTCTGATCTGGAAACTGCTCGCTTGCCCACAGTTGGGAGAGAGAACCGTGTCTAACACGGAAACATAAGCAACATTACCGGCCACAGGGATTAACCTCGCATGTAAAAATTGTCTGTCAGAAGTGGGATTTGAACCCACGCCTCCATTCGGAGACCAGAAGTCCCGTTTCACAGGAAGGAGTGATACCTTGAGTCTGGCGCCTTAGACCGCTCGGCCATCCTGACAGCTATGGCTCCTGGTTTCAGTCTATGTATTTATACAGTGAGAAAAGTCGAGTTAGTTATTAACCGTTTCTTCCTTTCCCTTTTTTAAGTCTCCTCTCCATAGAATTATTGACAACTCACGTTTTTATCGATTGAATTTCTCCTACAAAGATGTCTGACCTCGTTTTTTCACATTATTGGTATTTATTGGTAATACATTTATTTCAGGTGTACAATGGAATATGGAAGACGGAACATGTCATAAGTATAAATAAACAAACAAATGCATAAATAAATGTATGAATAAATACAGGGATAAATGAATACATGCAGAAATAAATAGATGAATAAATACAGGAATACATTAAAAAAATTACTTAAATAAATAAATACAATAATTAATAAATAAATATGGAACTAAATCAATTAATGTATAGATAAATAAATACAAATTGAGAATAAAACATAACACATATCTTTAATGTATTTCTCAGTTTATGTTCACTTACATTTATTTATTTCCGTGTCTGTATGCTGATGAGGTAGGAGGTCCTAACCTCAGTCTGAAGCAGGATTGGTTAATTGTTGGAGTCAGGCAGAAGCAAGCGATTCGAGTCATACGTTCATGGTCTACCATCGCTGTACACACATGGTAACTTGCCAGTTCTGGCCTCGACTGAAAGGCAGCAGGCAGACCTTCTGCAGGATGCAGCTGACCAGCTTGAACACTTTAAGTATCTTATATTTAGGTAGACCTTTACATAAGATACTTCGTTCATTTTAGCAGTGGAGCTTATAGAGTGGAAACACAGAATGAAGACTGGTGTTTACGGAAGACAGGAAATATTTACTGTGATTGGTTGTTATCGTAACTTGACAAGCCGTGCGCACTGCTGAATCCCAAAAGTGAAACGGGATACTTTCGAGTAAGGACACAACCGCAAACAACAGTGGATTTGAACACAGAAAAATGTGCCACGTGTACAGCTCCTTATGCATATTGCCCCCCGAGTATCAGGATTGTAACTTTATGTTAGCCTAAAATAAGGATAACTTATTGACATAACGGTATATCAAATTCATCACGTTTATAAGAGTAATGTTAATATATTCTAAAATAACTGAAATGTTACTCCTTGCTTGGTTTTGGCATTTCTTTTCGTAACGAAGCACAAAGTTCTGGGATTTACATTTTGAACGTGTCAGAACACCTCTTTAAGACGGCGGCGACCGAGACATCTCACAAGCCCTAAAGTATATTTACTGTAACGTTATGCTCAAAAACTGTCAAATCAGCTAACGTTAGCTAGCGAGCTAACCGCAGCTAATGTTAGCTAGGCAACAGCAACCCTGGGCTAACGTTAGTCAGTCACCTCACCAACTCACTGCTACTAGCCTAGTGTTAAAGCTGCGAATTCACGAACCTGAAACATCTTTCCGCGGTTCAGTGGTCATCAATGCTGAATCAGATGATGCTGCACTCTACCACTTTCTGTGGATGGCGGTTTAGGTTACAGCTCTTCTTGAAAAAACCTCTTATGTCCATATTCAAACCTACCGGTATGTCCTCCTAACGTTAGTAAGCTCACTGAGGTGACAGACTGATACGTACGTCAGCTACTAGAAAGCAAAGGACCTTAGAAGTGTTAGAATCTTAGAAGTAGCGCTCTAGAATCTTTGCTGGAAAGCTCGTTCACGGACATGTTAGATAGCTATTCTGCCCCAGCAATAGAACTTCTGCTCCATTGATTTGCCGGTTCAGTCAGAGAGAGAGAGGGGGGAAATGACACAAAGTTGACGATAACCTTCATTTAAAAACCTAAAAAAACATTCGGGGCTTGGGCCCCAGAAGCCACCCCCCGCCCCGCCCCGCCCCTGCTAAACAGTATCGTTCCTGTACACACATCAGCGTGGTGAGCCAGGCAGACGTAGTAGACCGCAATCCTCCAGATATGGTCACACTCCTCCACCCAATCCTGCTTCAGACTGAGGTTAGGACCACATACCTCTTTAGCATAAAGACACAGAAATAAATGAATAAATGTAAGTGAACATAAATATAGAAATACATTCACTATATTCTATATTATAGTGTGTTCTGTTTATTCTCAACTTTTATGTATTTATTCATTCATTTCCATTTTTATTCATTCTTGTGTTTATTTATTCCTGCATTTATTTCAGAATATTATTCTTTAATTCCTGTATTATTTCTGTATTTATTTCCACACATATTTATTTCTGTATTTATTCACATATTTATGCAGTAAATCCTCCATATTTACTAGCGGCTGAATTAGTGAATCCGCAGGTTGACATACTATATATATAATATGCATATATATATTCACGAACAAATGCTGTTTAAAACAATGTCAGAAGTGGGATTTGAACCCACGCCTCCATTCGGAGACCAGAAATCCCGTTTCACAGGAAGGAGTGATACCTTGAGTCTGGCGCCTTAGACCGCTCGGCCATCCTGACATCTGTGTGTCGTCTTAGTTATTAAAAGTTTGACACGTTCCCTTTTTCATATATATCTTCTGTCCACATACTTATTGACAACTCACATGTTTGTGTTTTAATTGCCTTTAATTTCACCTACAAAGATGTCCGACCTCGTTTTTGACATGCACTGCTTATTTGCAATAGATTTATTTCAGGTGTACAATGGAATATGGAGGACAGAATATGACATAAATATACATAAATAATCAAACAAATGCATAAATAAATACAGGAATGAATGAATACATGCAGAAATAAATAGATTAATACAGAAATACTTAAATAAATAATACTGAAATAGATAAATACAGGAATAAATAAATAAATATGGAAATAAATCAATTAATGCATTGATAAATAAAGACAAATTGAGAATAAAACAGAAAACACATCTTTAACGTATTTCTCAGTTTATGTTCACTTACATTTATTTAATTCTGTGTCTGTATGCTGATGAGGTAGGAGGTCCTAACCTCAGTCTGAAGCAGGATTGGTTAATTGTCGGAGCCAGTCAGTTCAACAGACCCTGGATATCTTGCTTAACTAACACTAACAAACGAGGGGCCTGTACTACGAAGCTGGTTTTCTGGCTTACCGGGGTAACTTCGAGAGTAACTTGGTCACGTGCAGCGTATGTTGCTGGTTAACCCATACTACGAAAGTTGGATATGTTAAAACCGAGGTATGCTGCCATGGCAACATACGTAGGATCCCAAAACTGGTCTTCCCAGTTTTAGTTCTTGGTTAACCCTAGCAGCCTGTACTACGAAGCTGGTTTTCTGGCTTACCGGGGTAACTTCGAGAGTAACTTGGTCACGTGCAGCGTATGTTGCTGGTTAACCCATACTACGAAAGTTGGATATGTTAAAACCGAGGTATGCTGCCATGGCAATATACGTAGGATCCCAAAACTGGTCTTCCCAGTTTTAGTTCTTGGTTAACCCTAGGTTTCCGATTAACCACACCCTATTTAGACACCACTCCTCCACCGACATGTCCCCTAAAGACAATGCCAGCATACCTGGACGATCCGTACGATATAGGCGCGCAGATTGTGAGGGGCTCTCTTCGGAGGGCGAGGGTATTTAGAGACCGCCACAATCCGCTGGCGTACCCGGACGATGTTCTCCATGAAAGATATAGATTCTCAGCTGAGGGAATTCGTTACCTATGCCAGCTGCTCGAGGCGGACGTCTCTAATGTAACCCGCCGAAGTCAGGCCCTCACAATCGAGCAAATGTTATGTCTTTCATTGCGCTATTTCGCCAGCGGACAATATATGTATTCCATCGGTGATGCTGAAAACCTGAGTAAGAACACTGTATGCCGGGTGATACGGAAGGTGGTACTTGCTCTCACTAAACTGGTGGATGCATTTGTTGTATTCCCTGGCCATTTGCCTGCACGTCAGATAAAAGAAGGGTTCTATGCAATCGCTGGTAATATGCCACTAATCTAAAAATAGGTAATTTGCACATTTCATAATTGTGACTGGCAACTGATTTGACTAACAAAATATCTAGGTTTCCCAAGAGTAATTGGAGCCATTGATTGTACGCACATTCCTATCAGTGCACCCCTGGGAGAGCATGAGCGGGATTTTGTGAATAGAAAGTCCAAACACACCATCAATGTCCAGGTAATACACAAGACTAACAGATTAACAGTAGGCGTACATTGTACAGTCCACGATTCATTGGAATAGGTAATGTCAACCTGTCAATTCCTGTTGTCATGTAGAATGATTTCCTGTCCTCTGCATGGGGTGGTGTCATTTACATGCGCAACAGCATGCCTCACCTGTTATGTTCCTTACCTGTGCACATATTCTTAGATGACATGCGATCACCACTATATGATCACAAGCCTGGATGCAAGGTGGCCAGGGTCAGTCCATGACTCCCGTATATTCAGAGAATCATCACTGTCTGACAGATTCCACCAAGGTAAAAGTCCTATATCGATTTACCTGAAGTAATATGCTTTAATAGTGAACATGAAATCAGTGTGACAGTTGTTTAATTTTTCCTCCATTTCATCTAAGGGCAATTTGATGGAATCCTGCTGGGGGACCGTGGCTACGCATGCATGAAGTTCCTCATCACACCATTTCCTGATCCACAAACAAGGCAACAGAGATCATTTAATCATGCACACAGTGTCACTAGGGCCAGGATCGAAATGACATTTGGCATATTGAAGGCCCGATTCGCCTGCCTGAAGGTCCTTCGGGTCAAGCCAGACAGGGCCTGCCAAACCATAGCAGCATGTGTGGTTCTTCAGAATGTCGCCACAATAAGGAAGGAAAGAGTGCCCCCTCATGATCCTCCCCCACCCCCTGATATTACTGATCCAATCACCCTGGATCATCCAACAGGCCGTGCTGTCAGGGATGCCATTACCAACCAGTTTTTCCAATGAATTGTACACACCACAAATTAAATGCACAAAAATAAAGACATGTCACACCAATCTCTGATATTATTCATTTATTAGATGACTCTCTTTCCTGCAAGAAGAAAAGGTGACGAAAAGCCAGATCAATGACACACATATAGGGTGTGGGTAGCCTATATATTAATGGAGTGATAAGACAATACCTTCTTCTCATGTTCCAGCTTTTCAATTTCTAATTCCAGCTTTCTGATCTCCAGCCTCTTCTTTGTGCGGTCCAGCTCCAGCACCTTCTTGTATAAACTGCGGACATTGTCCACTGTGGCCTACACAACCCCCACCCCATGTTGTACACATTAGCCTAGTATGCATTATATTCAGTAATTAAACAAGGAAGGAGAAACTGTACTTTGTCTGACTGTGAGGTCCCTGGGAGGGAGGCTTCAGGAGGGGAAAGCTCCTCCAAGTCCTCCTAACACACACACACACACACACATTGCATTAATGACACAGGTCACTTGATTCAGACAGTACTGACAAATGATGCTCACCCTCCTAGGACATTAATGTGGCATATAGTAGCAGTAAAGTGTTTTAACCTGCATGTGTGTGTCGGAGGGGGCTGTGAGGGTCTCGTCATCATCATCATCATCATCCTGAAAAGATTCAGAATTTTACGCTGCACCCATACTTTAGGGGTGACATAGCCTAATTTACATGTCATGGATGTTATCCATTTGAATTACCTGTGTCAGAGGATGAATGCATCCTGGTGGCTGCAGGGTTGTGATGTTTCCACCCTCGACTGCATGCAACAGAAGACACATGTTACTGATGATTCAGGGGAAGAAAGCCAAAATACTCTAACATGAAGAACGATGAATGCCATACATTACCTTGCACATAGAGGGTGGACATTTCAGCTGCCCCAGGGTTAGACTGTACCCCTGCCACCCCATCCATCATCACCCTGCCACTGTTGTTGGCTAGGGCCAACTCTTCAGCAAGAGTAAAGGAGTCTGGTGCCCTCCCTCCTCCTGTGCGCCTTATTTCTACCTTCTTCTTGTTGGCTGTTAAAGACAGACACATTTAGCTCTCTCTGACAAGACACACACACACACACACACACACACACACACACACACACACACACACACACACACACACACACACACACACACACACACACACATTCTTACTTACCATTCTGAATGATGTTTTTGTACTTCATCTTCACCTGCTGCCAGGTCCGTTTGGGCGCTGCTGGTACCTCTGGAAGTATTTAAGGGACATACACAGAATTAGTGAAGGGGACTAAACATTCAGTTGTCCTGCTTCATTTGTGGTTGCACATACGATACAGTAACGTTCCGACTGTTATTGTACATCGTCCTGACATACTGTATTCAGGTTGGGATTATTTTAACGGACATATAGAAGTAAAGAAATAGGCCTACTTACGAATTTACGCGGTCTGTAATTTGCTGCCAACACCCCAGTCGCGCCTTGTTTGCTGCCGCGGTGTTGGATTTAGCAGCCAGGGTCGGTTTATACTCTTCATAACTCCTCATTATGATCTCGCATTCCTCTTCTGTGAAATAGGGAGAGCACGCCATGATCGAGAGTGTTTTTTGCGCTGGTACCACCCCTTTTATGTGAACGCGCAGTAACTCTGGTTCAGTGAACACAGGTTCAGCTGATCAACTTCATAATCAGCGTCGTAGTACCGTTTAAGACCAATCAAGATGTCCAGGTTTAGTCAACCCCGGGTTACCGCGGAAACCCTGAGTTAGTTCTAAGTAGGTTGAACTCCGTTCGTAGTACAGGCCCGAGGTCTTGCTCAACGGTCCTACGACGCTGGTTATCAACTCGATATGTCACATGAAAGGGGCGGGGTTAGCAACATTTAACCAATCACAAACCTGGAAATGCGATCTGACGTCGCATCTTCATACTTCATGTCGTATTTTAAATCTGTTTGTCAAGTCCAAAGCACACTGTAGGACGTGTGTCAGGATGGCCGAGCGATCTAAGGCGACAGACTCAAGGATTGACTCCTTCCTGATCAAAGGGACTTCTGGTCTCAACATGGAGGCTTTGGTTCAAATCCCACTTCTGACCTGGTTTTCAACAGCTCTGTGGATATATATATATATATATATCAGTGGCGGGCCGTGCATTTCACACCTAGGCCTTCAGTGATATCCTACACAGTCCTACCTGAATTAACTTGAATTTGAACGTCATGGCTCTAGAAACTATACATTTAGACACAGTGCCGCTGCTAGCCATTTTGGTGCCCTAAGCATAATTCCTTCATGATGCCCTCCCCCCCCCCCCCCCCCCCCCCCCCCAATAAAAAAACATTATGAGTTGTGATGAGTGAGTGGGGAGGGGAGGGGGGAGGGGAGAGTAGTATGCCTAAAAAGTGCCTCATATTTCTATAGTCTACTGAAATAATTTCGGCCTTATAATTATTATGACGATTTTTCATTAGGCTATTTTTGGTGGTGCCCCCTCGACACTTGGTGCCCTACGCACAGCGCGTAATGCGCGTTATGGGAGCGGCGGCACTGTTTAGACAGAAACGCAGTATAACCGGGCGTTGCATCACATTAACATAGTCAAGTACAACAGAGTTATATTAATATTTCTGAAGCATTTATAATCAATACATCAGCATTTACAGTTAACTTAATTAATCAGATTATCTGTCAAACCGCTCCTTGACACCTGTGTCTGTCACATAACGCAGGACAAGTGCCAGCTGTGCTACATTACCCACATCTGACGTCTCGTCCACCATAACAGCGACAAAGGGTGCTTTTTGAATCTTCATTTTGATCTCTTCTCCCATCACTTCAGCAATAGCATAAATCAGGTCGTTTTGTATTTTGCCTGACGTCCCAGTAAACATGTTGTTTGTGTACAGGTGGTAATGCAAATCTGTGTTGTTCTCAGCAAGAAAAGAAAGAAGCTCCACGTAGTTTCCTCTGTTTCTGGACTCGGCGCTTTCATCGTGTCCCATAAATGAAAGTTCCTGTTTACCGATCAGTTGCAAATACCAGGCATTCCCGGCAGTACAATTTGCAGTGCCTCTCGGAGGCTGTGAGCCAGGGGTACCGCTCGTAGTTTCCCTGCTGTGCTAGGCTCGCTAGCGTTGGAGTTGGTCGTTCCCTTTTCAAGATGTGTAGCTTTACTAGAAAAGTTCGTTTTGAAAATGGCGTTGTAATTATATCTTCGACCAAATTGATCTCTTCTCCTCCTTCAGCCATTGTGGGTTGAAAAAAATAGCTTGTAGAAATCTACACAAATCGCTCAAGTTCTAGTTCTGTTTGCTAGCTTTACCCATAGACTGTATGGCTCTGCCTACTGCCTAGCTCTGCCTCTCAATAGTGCGTATCCAATCAGAAGATGTGCACGTGCTAACGTTAGCGTACGCCTGCTAGCTGGCCCGTTGTCGCCACCTAGAAATCTGATTGGTTAACGCCACAGTTTTGTTTGCGTTCACTTTAAGCTACAGGCGCCCGCACTGTTGATTCTGAAGGCCTAAGGGCAGATTTCTTTGACCCTAGCAACACATTATGGCTGAAATATGATTGGATAAAAGCTCTAACATAAAGGCCAGCCCTCCAAATCTCGTTCTGAGGCTGGAAGCAGCGCAGCCAAGACGAACGCTATAAAATGAAGAGAATAGACTATGGGGAATAATTTAATACGTATTTGTGGAAAAAATATATCAAAATTTAATTTACATTCTGATGATGTTTAGGCCAGCAGAGAAGGCCTTGCTGGCCCTGACGGCCCACCACTGATATATATATATATATATATATATATATATATATATATATATATATATATATATATATATATATAACCTACAAGCCAAACTAAATCATGAAAATGAAAAAAAGACACATTCATTCATTTCCATATTTATTTATTCTTGTGTTTTATTCCTGTATTTATTTCTGAATATTATTCTTGTGATCCTGTATTTATTCACATATTTATTTATACTTATTAAGTCCTCCATATTTACTAGCGGCTGAAGTTGTGAATTCGCCCGTTGAAATATTTTTATTGTTTTAATGATTTAGTTTGGCTTGTAGGTTACTATATATATATTCACAAAAACAATGCTGTTTAAAACAATGTCAGAAGTGGGATTTGAACCCACGCCTCCATTCGGAGACCAGAAGTCCCGTTTCACAGGAAGGAGTCAATCCTTGAGTCTGGCGCCTTAGACCGCTCGGCCATCCTGACATCTGATGAAGTCCTTAAATAGGATCATTATGTTGGATAATCAACCCGAAGGAATAAGCTTGAAGTGTCTATCCCTCCATCCCACCCCATTTAAGGAGCTTTAAGAGGAAAACCTACAGGTTAAAATCACTGTAAGGAGAGGGATTTGAACCCACGCCTCCATGTTGAGACCAGAAGTCCCTTTGCTCAGGAAGGAGTCAATCCTTGAGTCTGGTGCCTTAGATCGCTCGGCCATCCTGACACACGTCCTACAGTGTGCTTTGGACTTGACAGACAGATATAGAATACGACATGAAGTATGAAGTTGCGATGTCAGATTGCATTTCCATGTTTGTGATTGGTCAAATGTTGCTAACTCCCCCTTTTCATGTGAACCCTGACTTGACTTATCAGATTCATAACCAGCATCATAGGACAGCTTAGCAAGATCTCGTATGTTAGGGTTAGTTAAACCAGATATGCAGGGTCTGTTGAACTGATTTTGTTGTATAGACCTTTGATCTGGATGATCTAAGATTAACACACCCTAAAACACTTACGGCCACCGTGGGGCTCAATCCCACAACCCTGAGATTAAGAGTCTCCTGCTCTACCAACTGAACTAGCCGGGCTGGCTACATACTGTAGTGGGCAGTGGCTTCGGGGCTCTCCTCTGTGGTTGAGCTCTTTTAGGGAGCAATACAAGAAAAACAGTCTGTCAGGAGTGGGATTTGAACCCACGCCTCCATGTGGAGACCAGAAGTCCCTTTGCTCAGGAAGGAGCCCACCTTGAGTCTGGCGCCTTAGACCACTCGGCCATCCTGACATGTATCAAACACTTAATTTAGACTTGACCGATGACTTGTATACAGAAATGTAAGGCAGTGACAAAGAAGAGGATGCCGTCCAAAACAAGAACAAGGCCTTCCATTCCAGCAAACAAAATGTTGTTTGAATTGATTCAGCCGATGAAAAACCTCACACATCAGAGCATTTCTGCTTCCTATTTTCTCATGGTTTTGTTCAGTGTGTGTGCAACAGAAACAAAAGGAGTGGAACTGGTATTGCTTAACAAAAGTGATGTGATCTGCAGGTAAAACAGTCTGTCAGGAGTGGGATTTGAACCCACGCCTCCATGTGGAGACCAGAAATCCCTTTGCTTAGGAAGGAGTCAACCTTGAGTCTGGCGCCTTAGACCGCTCGGCCATCCTGACTGGTCCTTTCAATAAAAGCTACATAGAAAAAGTAAATCTCTAGTATAAGAGGTGCTGCCATGTTGAATCAATGCTGGCTTTGGTTGCATTACACAGTGATTCCCCTCATTACTCACTGTGAGTCTTGATCCATCTGTCCCTATCAGCGGTTGGGTCTTAGCAGCTAGGGGAAAAGTTTTCTTTGAAAGCAATAAAAGTGAGAGGAATGCGCAGACGGAGGAGGAACCTAAGATAAGGAGACTGTCCTTAGTGGTGGTGGATGTTTGGACTGTCAGTGGCTAACAGCTTATTTTAGGAGCTCTACTCCTCGCACATTGTTTTTATTTCCTCTCAAAGGTTTTTCCTTCTGCTCACCGCCTCCTCCTCCTAGCCATCCCCCCAGTTCTTCACCTCCCTTTTCCCTCCATTCATCCCACGTACAGGTCAGTAATTCATTTACTTTACAAACCACTTATTAGAGAACATAATGTATGCAAAAAACAAACACACAAAGACCAACTAGCAACACGTGTAATGCCTTCAAACCACAACTAAATGCATTAATTATTAAGCTTTAAAACACGTGAAGTGTGTTTGAAGTTGAGCAGCTGTTTGTTTTGGTCTCCGCTCTCCCTCTCTGTTTTCTCTTTCTCTCCATCGCTCTCTCCTTCCTTTCTCTGCAGTCATGTGTGATGTGATGTGCGATGATTGAAACCACATCGACCCAAAGCCAACGCAAGCCCTCCCCACTTCCTCTGCAGTCACTCAGCGTTTTATTTCTCCTCCTGTGTCCCGGTGCTCCACTAGCAACCACCAATATCAGCAGATCTTATCATTATTAAAGGTGGGGTGTGTGTGTACCGATGGGAGAAAGGCAATTCCAAATAGGAAAAAACACTGACATTTAAAAACAATATATCATCAAATAAAGTAAGTAATAAATAACCAACCATGTTTTTTACCCTGATCAGGACGAAGTTTTCACTTGTTGGAACTTTAAGTATTGTATGCAAATTTGAAGAACACTTTTTTAGCTACTTACCTTACTAAATAGATTGTGATTATGCATTCTTTTCAATAAATATGTTGGAGATTTTGTTGAGAGCACGGGTAGTTGCATGTTTATTGATATATACAATATATCAGTTTTATAAAAATAAGATTAGTAGTTTTTCCGTAATCCTGCTGACAAACACACAAAGAAACAAACTATTAGCAGGGGTAACACACTTTGTTTTTGTTTTGTATTCAGGGGGGTTCTTACACCACCATACACCATTTGTTTCAAAGTACACTGCCCGGCCAAAAAAAGGTCACCACCTGGATTTAACTAGGCAAATAGGTAAGAGCCTCCCATTGGATAATTACTGCATGGGTGATTATGTTTCAGCTGGCAACAAGTTATTAACCCTAACTGATGCAGTGAGTAGCTTCTCATTTGTTAAACAGTCATGTGGAAAGACATATCCTGTGGTCGCAGAAAAGATGTTCATCTGTTTCAGAAGGATCAAATTATTGGCATGCATCAAGCAGAGAAAACATCTAAGGAGATTGCTGAAACTACTAACATCAGGTTAAGAACTGTCCAACACATTTTCAAAAACTGGAAGCACAGTGGGGAAACATCATCTTCCAGGAAGGAATGTGGTCGGAAAAAAATCTTGAATGATCGTGATCGGCGATCACTTAAACGTTTGGTGAAATCAAATGGTAGAAAAAACAACTGTAGAACTCACGGCTATGTGCATTTCCACACGCACAATGCAAAGGGAACTCGGGATTGGGGCTAAACAGCTGTGTAACCGTAAGAAAACCACTGAATGACCAGGTTATTCCATCAATGGATCTCTTCTTCCCTGATGGCACGGGCATGTTGACAAGATGACAATGCCAGGATCCATCGGGCTCAAATTGTGAAAGAGTGTTTCAGGGAGCATGAGACATCATTTCCACACATGGATTGGCCCCCACAGAGTCCAGACCTGAACCTGATTGAGAATCTTTGGGATGTGCTGGAGAAGACTTTGCGCAGTGGTCCGAATCTCCCGTCATCAATACGAGATCTTGGCCAAAAATGAATCCAAGACAGAAATAAATGTTGTGACGTTGCAGAAGCTTGTGGAAACGATGCCACAGAGAATGTGTGCCGTACTCAAAGCTAAAGGCGGTCCAACGAATATTAGGGTGTGACCTTTTTTTTAGCCAGGCATTGTATTTTGTATTAAGCTACTAGAAATCAAGGTGATTTAGTCTACATCTTCCACTATGAAAAATATACAATACTCATGACCTCTTCGACAGTTATTTTCAGTGTGTGAATATGTATCGGTCGTGCATTCTGAGCTGTATAAGTTACAGCCGAAGATGAAATGATGTCTGGTGCTCGGTGGGAAGTGTTTCCCCTCTTTCCTCTCTATCTCTCCCGCCCTCTTTCTATTTCTATACCTCACATAAATCAGGCAGCCATACAAGCGTATCTCTCCCTCCTCCTCTTTCTCACTCAGTCCATATCTCCTGTCTCCCTCCACTGGCTTTTATTAGGACAGAAGATGGAGAAAGCAGAGCAGACCCTTCTGCACAAACCCAGGTACCGTCACACTGAGCCAAGCACTGCCATATGAAGGCAGACAGCAGCACATATGTTACGTTAACACACCGTCAGAGAGTTCCCTCTGGGGTTTTCACTCTACTGCCTGATGATGTTTTCACTCTGCTCAAAGATACATTAAGTCAAAGGTCGGGTCAGGGTCGAGGTTCAAGGTCTATAGCTGGGCAGGTCTGTTAAACCCGGTTTTGTAGTTGAATGAACACATTACACTGATCTGCTGCCAGGGCAAGATGCAAACATTAAGGAATTGTGTGTGCACTTTGAGCCACTTTCTGTGTCATTATCAGTTCCATTCACCCTTAACACAAACAGACATGCAGAAATCCTACCTTTTGTAGCCTCAAAGGGGCCCTTTATGCTCATTTCCAGGTTCATATTAGTATTTTGTGCCTCTTCTGGGACATTCCACTGGGAGTTTATCTTTTGGAGACCATTTACATGCACTAAAACCTATAGAACACACTACAGGAACAGGGAAAACCCCAAACATCACAATAGGGCCTCTTTAAATCATTCCTCATCAGAACCTATTTAGCACCAAACAATGGTTAGTGTTACTTAACAGGTTCAAAACGGTCCACACTATTAATCTGAGTCCATGCAGTTGGAAACTTTGTGTTTTTGGAGAAATTTGTTGGACATTTAAGATAATAGTAATGGTGTGACTGGTCTGTGTGTGTGTGTGTGTGTGTGTGTGTGTGTGTGAAGAACTGGGACAGGATGAGGCCCTGGGCTGTCGAAAGATGTCATTATTGTGGGAGGATAGGAAAATGAAGCACTAAGTGACAAGATAGGAAGACGAGTGTAGAGGGAGATAATTCAAGGGAGGCGAAAGGAAGGAGGGGACGGAGAGGTCAGAAAAAAGTAAGGAAATGAAAGAAAAGGGAAGAGGGTCTAACCGCTGTTGTACTCTATAAAAGGTTATTAAAACACAACAACAGGCAGTTTTGACCTCTCACTTTTAAATTTAACACTCACCGCTGTGTGAAGGTGTTCTCGAGGATTAATACCAGGAGTCACCAGACCAGTTAGGGGATTTTTTGCCTTCTTGTGAAGTGCTGAAAACTTCCACTCTTAAAGTGTACAAAGAACAATATGTGAGAGAGAGATATCAGGTTAAAATGCGTATAACTCAAATCCTCACTGAAGCTACACATCCTGTGAGGGATCCCAGGTCTAACAGGTCAGGAAGCAGGGCCACAGCTCTCACGTGTCAATCATTTTACTGAGATACAGAAATGACAGACAGAATCCTTTCACAATAAAATAAAGATAAATCCATTTTTATTCCATTCTCTCATTCTCAGTCCACAACAGAGTCCCAGTCGTCACCGTTTCACAACATATTCAGTATAAAACAAAATACTGGATTTACAACAGAAGCTCATATCCGATGGAGTTTCATTCCAAAACAAGTGATTGGAGATTTCTGAAAATTCAAACTGGTGATATTTAAAGAACCTGCACCAAACATTGAGACTTATATCTAGGATATTTTAGAATGAAACTCCTCCTCACACCCATGTGACTTCGGGCTTTATTAATACACAGCTGAAACATGTTTTGGCTTCTTCAGAAGGTGTAAAATCTGAATTGAGTATGCATTGTAAATCCCCATCTTTAGGCTTTGTCTCCACCAGGTATTTCTTTTACGGCACAGCGCTAAACAGTTGCATGTGGCCTTCAGCACGCATTACAGTATCAGACAAAAGAAACATGTTAGAGGAGCGTTTGATGGAAGCTGAAACAAGTGGAACCTCTAGTGCTCGGTGCTGTTAGCATTTGAATCCTATGAAGGCTGTCAGCGCTGTGGGAAACATGCGTCAGAGTGTCATCTCCACAGTAAACAAGAAGAAGAAGAAGAAGAATAACTAGTCCTGGTGGACACAGAGCCTCATGTACAGTAGGTGCATCTCCTGCTCTGGAACACTTCTGTGGTGACTTGCAAACACAGAACACAACTTTTGACACATTATGTAACATATCAACCAATACATGACAACTTTTCAATTAAACAAGATTTTTATATATATTACCAAAAGCAACAAAAAATATAGCAATTATTTTTATATTCTCTACCTCCCAAGAAAGAAAAGATGCTTAATAAGGGCGATGACTCCTCCTCTCTAGCTCTAAAGGGATTGTCACTAAACGGTAAGTGAGGGATTGTCTGAACACAACCGACTTTCAGCATAGCTTTGTTCAAAAGAAACACTGAACCTCTACACTGTTTTAATAAAGGGAGTACTGCGAGATGGATTGTAGTTTGTGCCTTTCATCGACAATGGTGGGAAAAAATGAAAGTGTCACGTTCCCATGATGAAAGCTCCGCTCCTGTTAATTAAAATTCTCTCTTTACAATATACACAACTACCTAGAGATTACTGCTGAAAGAAGTTTAGACATTTCATCAGAAAAAGAAACATGGAAAAAAAAATAGAAGCTTAAAGTTAAAAAGATAGCAGCAAATGACGTAAAGAATCAAAGGCGGTTGAAATAAACACTGGTGTATCTGTAACCAATCAAATCACAATGTGGTAACAGCGTGTAAGTCTGGCATCACACTCAACCTGGCAAGCTTGGATCACTCTCCCACTTTTTGGGGATTTTTTCCCCCCATAAAATACATCAAGCCGATTGCCTGGAAAGACACAAGATGGACGCTGTGAGGTGTCACACATGGAGTGCAGTGAGGCTCCTTCTGTTTGAGAGTACTTAGGAAAACGTTTGTTAAATGTCTCAAAACATCAATTCTTCCCTATTAACTTGCATGCCAACACAGCACGGAGTTTACTGAACATACCTCCCTCAGCTGGCACCGTTTGTCTGAAAAGAGAGCGACTAAAGACACAGAATCTTTTTCATAATCTTTTTTTGGGTGACTAAAAATCGAATTGAAGGGTACGTGGAAGAATAAATCTTTGTCCATTTTCTCTTGTGTATCAGGAGATGACAGGGGCTTGCCGGAGACTCCTGATGATTTCCGTGTGTGTTTCCTTGCTTTTCGCGCTCACTAATGTACATGCTTTTCTATGTGTGGATAATTGTGTGTGTGTGTGTGTGTGTGTGTGTGTGTGTGTGTGTGTGTGTGTCAGCAGCTGTCCTCTAGAGCGTTCACCACTTGTTCCAGAATGTCGGGGCATCGTTCGGCGATCTGCTGCAGGACCTGATTGGCGTACTCCTGAAGTTCCGCCCCCTCCCTCTCACACAGCTCTAACTCTGCCTCCAACTGAGAGAGAGGAAGACACACACAGGGGGGAGAGTTAGACATTTTATATACCATATATTATCAACATATCCAACATAATAACAAGGAATACAAAAAAAAAAATAGCTGGTCATTTAAGAGAAATACTCCTTTTTGCTTTCTTTCTCAGAGTACGCTAGCTGGTTGGGTTAGCTTAGTTTAGGCTATGGACTGGAAAGAGAGAGAAACAGCTAGCCTAATTGTGTCCAAAGGTAACACATCTGTGTGTTGTGTTGAAGCTCACAAATTCACAGGCTTTAATGAGGTTCAAAAACAGGATTGCATAAGGGGTTACGTACCACACTACTTTCCACATAACTCTCCTTTAAAAACAATGTATACATGGGTTTTTGAACAAATTAAACAAAGGCAATTCAACATTAAACTAGCGAGCTTTCAATTTGCTGGTAGGCGGATTTTATAAGGATTGGACACAACTAGAATAGCTGTTTCCCCCCCGTTTCCAGTTTTATGCTAAGCTAAGCTAACTCGCAGCAGCTTCATGCTGTGATATCTATTTTCTCATCTTTTCCTAAAATGTGGAACTATTCCTTTGAATTCCATGTTTTTATATTGTTCATTTAAGAGGAGAGAGATGGACATAAAAGAAAAGATGAAACCCTTTTAAATCCAACATTAGTCAAGCACTCAAGCGCAGGCAGAAACCCTACCATCGTAGCCCATGGACGATTAGACACACACACACACACACACACACACACACACACACACACACACACACACACACACACACACACACACACACACACACACACACACACACACACAGACTATAATCTGAAAATACCACCATGCGGTTCTCTCTGCCCCTACAGAGTGGAACATTTCTGAGACACAGCGCTGATTTTCTTTTCTTTGGCTGCCGCCAAGCTGAGACGTCAAACCTAACTGACTTAATGACCAATACATCTGTATCAATAGGAGCGCCACTCAAACAGTCATGTAACACAAGCCCACATTTATAGTGTGTGCAAGTGTGTGTGTGTGTGTGTGTGAGGCCTGGGTCAGATATTGGCTAAATGGTTCCTCATTAAGTCCTAACCTCTTCCCTCTGCTCTCATCTCCAGCAAATTTCAGTGGCGCTTTACATTACAGTAGCTTAATCCATGTGTGATGTGTGCCCAACAAAACTCACTTTAATATCCGTATACTACTGTATGTTGCTACATTATGGAAAATATGTATCCATTTATTTTTCACATTTTACTCTAGCAATACTGTATTCTTTGCAGGAAATCTGTAAATAAAATAAAAACAATGTTGTCGATGTTTACAAGGCACGCAGGGTCTGATTAAATATGCTATAAAGCTTAATCAATATTACATACATTAATACCGCAACTTAAAATGGAAATCCAATATGAGACTGAGGGATATTATTTATCAATCAATATATATGGACTGACTGATCGCAATAACGCGTATTTATGCATTTAAATGTAATGTTGCAGTGTAGATCACAAACAGTATGGTCAGTGCATACACAATATGACGTACGATTATATTTTTCATGCATTAACACAGCTTTATGTACTGAATAATTATTAATATTTAGATGGATTCTGGACTGTCCTTACAGATGTGTTACTCACTCAGACATAAACCTGATTAACTGTCATTTAAAGTTTAGGCACCACAACATCTGAGAAGAATTGGAAGGGATGCGGCTCTCGCACTCCGCCCTTCCCTGTTCAAGAGTGTTTGCAGCATTTTATTCCCCGTCATTAAGGCCTAAACATCCTCTGGCCAATCTCCTATTTTGTTGTGCAGCAATCTCACAAACTGGCTTATTTCCCACATGTCACTTTATGTGTTTATGCAGGTGATTTAACTTAATGACTCCATGTTTTAGCTGCAATCCCCCAGAAAAACAGGGCAGTAAAGATAAGGCGCTAAGACGATGGAGAGGAGATAAACACTTGGTTATCTGTCTGCTGTCTTCTGCTCTCCGATTCACACAGCCTTGACCTTCAGCAAGAGTAGGCTAGAGGAAGGTTTTGAAAACCCAGATTAAATGTGTCAAACACATGCAGATATTTAAGACAGCATCATATTCACTGAAGACAGGAGAGATAAGTGTTTGTATTTTCCTATCCCATTACTATCATTTCAGATTGGTTAATTGGCTGTTCGTTCATTAAACCTGGTTGAGCGTTTGCCAAGAAGGAACCCATCACATTTTGAAGCAGATTGAAATTAAGGGTTGGATATATTCATTTTCACTTGTGGAATCAGCATTAATGGAGCTATGTGCAACTGGCCCTGTAGTTGATCTTGCAATCTAACACGTTCGACATGTGCCAAAGGGAGAACCACTCATTCAAACCACTTATTTTCTAATGAAATCAAAGGTAAAAATATCTATTTCTACATTTCTGGTCACACTCATGGTCCGTCCAGGGATGTATAAAGTGAAGTGGATACAGCGTCAGAGGCAGGGCCCTTTTATTTGAGTTGTTTCTGTTCTGATCTTATGTAAAGCGTTTTTTGAGCATTAGGCAAAGCGTTATATAAATTGTATGTATTATTATTATTATTATTATTATTATTACTATGATAATTGCTCAGTGGAGCATGAAGCAAAAAATGGAGCGATTGGAGGTACAAAAAGTGCCCGGATCAACCAGTGACCGATGCCCATAGAGCGTGCACACTTTAGATTTCCATAAGCCCCGCCTCCTATCTCCCACTCAGCTCAGTCAGATGAATGGAGGGAAAATAACTCTGGATTTTAGCGCATTTCATACCTTTTAGACCCTAAGGATTTAAAAAACTGCTACAAAAGTGTTCATAATGGGCATTTGATTGTATGCTGATTTACAGACATCTCATTCCCAATGTCAGTCAATGGGAAAAGGTATTTTTGGGGCCAGTGACGGCACTTTCCGGGGGGCTTGGTGCCGTCAGGGGCTGGACCACAAAGCAGTCCTTCAGAAAGCTCTGGGAAGGTTGTTTTCTTCCAGATAATGTAGTTAAACTGAGGACATGTTTAACATTTGGCTGACTGCTTACACTAATGGTCTTTATTGCAAAGCTGTGTCGAACAGAGTCGCTAAATACGTAAATCACTACAATTAACCTGGAGGGAAAAACGATCTCATAACTGATATGAATGATAGCCAAAACAAGAAAAATAAGACCTGGTGTTCCTGAGAAAGTAATCACAATTTAATCCTCCGTCCCCACGTTGCTGAGCAATAAACTTCCCCTCTTGCTACACTCACTTCATGGCTCATTTATGGCCTGAAGAAATGAAATATAAACAATGTTGCATTATACAGTTCCCAGTTATGAGGTATACGTTTGGGTGGCTCCAATGGATCATGTCTCATTTATTCAGTGTGTGTGGTCGTGGAGAAATGTAGGAATTAGAGTTGCCAGATTAAGGGCTCCTGTAAAAGTGTGTGTGTTTGATTGGTAGTGTTGTGTTTGTGTGATACAGTGGTTTGGGTGTGTGACATGACAAGTGTGTGTGAGTGTATGGCCTGATGCTAAAGAGTATGTCGCAAGCTCAAGTTTTGATTTAGTGAGTGACAGAAAGGATCGTGGGAAACGGAGAGATAGACAGAGGGAATGGATGTGTGTGTGTTTGTCAGAGCAAGAGAAGGTTTGTAGAAGATGATTTTTACTGCAGCCATTAAAGCTCCATTATCGTGATGGATCATTATCTATCGTATCAGGAGCCTGGAAGACACACAAACACACACACACACACACACACACACACACACACACACACACACACACACACACACACACACACACACACACACACACACACACACACACACACACACACACACACACACACAAGCCTTACACTTTTGCACAAACATGTACATGCAAACACACAGGTTATCAGCTTGAGCATGAGGATGAAGTTAATGTTTGTGTGTGTGTGTGTGTGTGTGTACACTCTGACCCTGTTACACACATTGCAGGGCATGAACCTCTTTGCAGAGGAATGCTAATGTTTTCTAAAGCAACCATAAGTTAGCAGAGAGAGATAGAGACGCAGAGATTACCAGAGAGGGAGGGAGACGGACGGTTGGTAGTACAGTACAGTACAGTACAGTACAGCGGTACATGATTTAACCAGGGTGCATTAGCCTGCTCTTATGAGAGTCAACTGCCCGTTGCAGACACACATCTCACACTGTTATTTACAGCGTCTCCATTTGCAGATTATTCTGAGGCCAGAGGTCTCTTTTTATCAGAAAACTGTCTCTGTTCCCTTTATGGATGTGCATTTTAAACAGCTAGCTTCACTTGGTATTGATTGGTAATGGGAAAGGATGTTCTGTGAATCATGAGGTCAAAGCCCATTTCTCAACAGATCAGGGCTGCACACATAATGTACTGACTCCAGATTCAGCTTTTGTTTGGTTTGGATGGAAAACAGATAATTGTGAGAAAAGTACTGATGATTAATATGGCGTATTACAGCATGGCATGCCAATTATGAAACACATAGATTTGAGAGCCAAAAGAGAGCTGGATCATAAATGTTACAATTGGATTAAATGGTTTATATTCCCCTTTTGACTTTAATATGACCACAAATGTAATGAAAAATTAGGTCATGGACCAAGGAATACATTTTCAGTTTTGGGTGGAATAAGAGCCACCATGTGAGAATTTATACTTTTTTTTTAATGCTTTACGTCTCAGACAATGAAGCAAAGAAGCATAACTATATTTTCCTCCATTCCTATCCTATCCATAGGGTGCATTAAACAAAATATGTCAACAACTGTCATCAAATTTTGGTACATCAAATATTTGTCCGACAATAAAAAAGTGTTCACTAGATTTTACATCGTCCTAACTGTTTTCTGACAACTGACTGAAAATAAGCACGTAAAAGCTGCAAGCAGCAGTGCCTGGTGAGAAATGTGGAGGGCACAAAAATAAAAGTCTAAGGTGAAAAAGTTCAATGCTTGTGAAAAAAGAAAAACCTTTAAGACAGACTCTTATGTAAACAAAACCAGCAGGAAGACATAGGAAGGGGAAGGATGAGGGTCTGAACACGGAAAAAGTCTGGAGGGCAAACTTTGACCTAATATTCCCCAGTAACAGCGCACCAGGAGTAAAGATACCATCAGGAGGTTTAAAAAGACTCCAGACTCCTCGACAGCAGCCCTGAGCAGTGCTATAGAAACACCATTATGGGTAAGAGCAAACGGATAAAGTGTAATAGGCCTATATTGGCTTTTATAATCCCTGTCTCTCTTCCTGTCTCTATTTAAACCATTAGCTTCTTATACAGGCTTACAGCGTATGTAGACTGCTTTATAAGTTGGCCGCCTGTACTGCGCCAAGCCCCAAAGTGCCTGAGCCATGTGACCGAATGTGTGTGAATGAATGTGTGTGTGCTCTGTCGCGGTCATGTAAAGTGGTAGTCCAGGCAAAATGCTCGCTAACGAGCTGCAGTGGGAATAAAGTCTGAGGACTTAAAACTGCTCCTGGAGGAATGAAAAACACTGCACTGCTTTAGCACTGAGAATAAAAACACAAGGGAAGTGTGTGTCGTGCAGGGGCAGTACAACCATTTTATTATAACAGGTCATTCAGCCAAATTGACTGTCGGAACATAGAGCAAGTAATTATTGAGGGAGATGTTCAGCTCGCTCGTCAGCATTTTATAAAAGTCTAAGAACTTCAATCTCATAGTTTGATTCACTTTAACACTTATTGATGGAAGAGACTTAAACTGTTGACTGGCCTTGTGGAGTGACCACACCAGGCTGGACTCACAGCACTAATGACTGCAGGAACAAACAGCCGGACAGACTCAGGCATTGACTGTAGAGGGGACACCTCCCAGTAGGCGCATCAGTAAAGGAACAGATCCACAGTGTTGAAGGGGCCCCAGTCTGACACATGATCATTAAACCTCCTCTTTGAATACATTAATATGGAAGAGTAGACAAAATAAACAAGAGGACCAACAAACATTTAAAGAGGCCCTATTGGTGTTCTCTTTACGGTCTTGTGTTATATAGGTCTTAGTGCATGTAAATGGTCTGAAAAATCACTGTGTTCCCTCCAGAGGGAATTTTTCTCCCACATTCCCCCCCTGCCTGTAACACTTCCTTTGGACTACTTTGTTTACTTGAGTAACACAATGACATCACTAACACCCACGCTTCTATTGGCTAGTGCTCCAACGCATTGTACATGATAGGATAAGAGGCGGGACATCTTCAAGCGGTTAACCAACCAGACTGGGCTCTGGTTTCAGACAGAGGGTGAAAAGAGGTGCTGCAGCACAGCAGGATGAGAAAAAATAAAGAGCTTTTTGAACATTAAAGCATGGAACTAAATACTGATATGAACCTGAACAAGAGCCGAATAGGGTCTCTTTTACATATTGTCTTTAAAATCAATTCGATTTCACTTCCTGCACTTTACAGAGCTTCTCCTGTCCCCACAGATTTCACGTGTAATTCTGAATATTTTGCTAAATTACACAGTGTATGCATGCATGGCATCTGTACATTCTAAAGTGTCTTCATAGTTTTTTTCATCGTCATTAAATGTACAGCTTTCCAGTATAAGGAACTTAAACTAGTCATGGGTAATGTCTGCAGCCTAGCGGGGGAGAAAAATGTAAAGCTGGACTTCCACAATGGATGCCATAGTGAACCGAGATTTACGGACAGATTCAGAACAGAGAAGTGTCAGAGTGGGGAGCATGTTTCTGCAGGCTTTTCCTCTGAGAGTTAACTTAAAGCTCTGGCCTTCACCTGTCACCATCACCAGCTTGTCTTTACATTACAGACAACAGGGGGAGGCGGTGGGGGGGTGCGACAGGGAGCTGAAGAGCGCGACAGAGAGTCGAAGAGAAAGGGGAAGCAGAATGATCAAGAGTGAGTGACATCAGGCATAGATTTATAAGAAATGAACAGAGGGGAGTGAACGAGGAGAGAAATCAAGAGGGGGGGGGGGGGGGGGGGGGGGGTGATAACCTGAGACAGAGGGGGAGATCAAGGAAGAAGACAAATGCATGTAAGACAAGTTTGACTGGTAAAGCCATTAAGCCTGGATTCAATAAATCTGCATAAAAACCCTAGTCTTCTGTAAAGACCAGTGAAGACCTGTGTGTGTGTGTGTGTGATGGGAACTGAGGGTGGGACATGTGGGTGGGTGCGTCTGACTGTCTCTGTGTATAACTCATGGTCGTTGAGGAGCTAAGCCTTTTAGAAAACAATCATCCTAGGAGCAGGAAGCAGAGCTGCCTAATGAAAGCCAAGAGAGACCCCAGGCCACAGCAGCACAGAACCCCCCCCCACACACTTACCTATCTACTCCACACAATATTCTGTTATGTTTTCAGCTTACATGTGAAAAGTCTACACCTACACACAAATATATTATCATTATAATGTTTATTATTGAGTTAGTAATGTTCTAACTATCTATAACCAGCAATGACACACACACACACACACACACACACACACACACACACACACACACACACACACACACACACACACACACACACACACACACACACACACACACACACACACACACACACACACACACACACACACCAGTAAAGTTGTAGCATGTAGTCACCCTCTACACTATCAAAGTCAAAGTCCACTTTATTGTCAACGTTTCCACACGTGTTATACATACAGAACATTGAAATACCGTTTCTGGCAGTCCCACAGTGCAAACATAAACAAGAACATATAACATAAAAAGATAAGCATGTAGAAAAAGAAAACAACTATCAGCTGTGTGTTAAAATTCCAGTTCCACCCCTTCCTGTTTTTGTATCTCCTGTCAATCAAAATGTACCCAATCAGTGACCTTGAAGCTGTGAGGGGTCACCACACACAGACACACACAGATCCTCTGCAGTCTGCCAGTCTGTGAAGAGGGCATCCCTCCTCCACAGGGCATCAGGCTGCAGAGCTGAAACAACACTGATTGTGTTAATTTGTATTCTATGCAGGGCAAGCTTTATTTATACAACTTTCAGACATGTTTGCAGTTTTCACTTTGTCATTATGTCAAATATTTAGTTAGATTTCCCTGTGCACACATTGTGATCCAAATCTGACCACATACTGTATCTGTGTGAGTCTCTCTATCTGTTCCCGGCCACGCAGTCTGCACTGGTTTTTCTCACAAGGAAAAAATATAGATATTTATTATGTTGAATCCGTTTTAAAGTGTTTTGATATAAGCAAGGGTCCATAGAGCAGAGCTTCAAGTCTCCTCTCAACAGTAAAGTCATGGAATTCCCTTTGACTGAAAACCTCAAGGCCCTGGAAACTATTGTATTACTTTAGAAATATATGCACAGCAAGCCAAAGGCGAGATATGTATTTTCCTCTGTAGTTGTTTGGCATTTTCCATCATGAGTTGTAAATATGTGAACCACGTTTTTGCTGAGGTTTCTCCGGCTTGACTTGGCTCAGAAAGGAAGTAGATAGAGGGACACGGATCGACAATTTAAAGTGGATTCATAAGAGCAGCGATATAACGTCCAGCTCAGCCAATAACACTTCATACGCTTTTCCCAATACCTAACGCACGCAGATGAGCTCGTGTATAGACTCGCAGTCATACACGATCATACATACTGATCCACAATGTGTATGGTTGTTTTGATGTCTTTCAGGTTCATATTTACACATACACACACTTTTGTTATACCTTAATACTTCAGAGAGAGAGGAAGACTTCCTGTATGTGTTTGTGTGTGTCTCTGTGTGTGATTGTGTGTGTGTGGAGAACGATGCCAGTCCTCTTCAGTGCTCATTAGAGATGCCATTGAGCCAAAGGGTCATTATTATGACTATGGCACACAAAACAGCTCTTTTACCAAAACCTCACTTTTGGAATCTGTTTTACTTTTGTAGTTCATCTGAGGTTAAAGAGAGACATGGAAACAAATACAAAAGAATGGGCGGCTGAAAAAATATTGTCAGCAAATCCATAATTTGAAAGCATACCACTATAATTTTCTTTGGATCTTTAGTTTTGATCAAAGGCATGTAAGGACCAGCTGATTTTAGTATTAGTCTAGTTAGAGCAAATGTCAGTACAGCAAAAGACGCGTAAGATAATTAAATGTGAATGGCCTTTTGCTTTGGCCGAGCAGAACAGCCTAACTGTGGAAAGAAGAGACACAATTTATCTTCACTAATAATTCATCCATCAGCTGTTCGAAAAAAAAACAACTACACACATTTTTCAGTGACATAAGAGGGGTAAATAAATGACAAAACTGGACCGTAACCTGCCAATCCAAACCAGATTATGACTTTGAATGGAAGAAAAAAAAGAAAAAAAAGATTGAACAAATTGAGGAGTATTATAACAATTTGCGGCATTGTTCAATAAAATGCTCTTGATTTAGATCCCATGAAAGTTTAAAACATGCATTTTGTTATAAAATCTGCTGACAGAGGGTGTGCTGTGGTTATTGTGTTGAGATATTATATTTTTCTCACGACAACTGGCTGTTATTTTTTGTTTTGTTCATTCGATTGTTTTGTAAAGAAAATATTTTGTTCTGTAACATCTGCATATGAGAAACACCATGAAACATGTAAAAAGGTGTTTACTTTGGAAAATGACCCTTACATATGTCTTACTTTGGCTGTGTTAAAAGTATATCAGTGGATCACACCAGCAGCTGATCGGTGAATCTGAAATCCTCAGAAATCACAGTCAATGCACTCTGCAATGCAGTCTGGATCCACTGCTGAGGATCAGGCACATGTGGGCATGGGTTATATAGGTTTCCCTGTGTGTGTGTGCGTGTGTGTGTGTGTGTCTGTCCATGTGTGTTTTACATGCTCTTTTAGTATGATCCTAATGGCTATACAGAGTGCCAGGCATTTTAAAAGAGCCAGGGAGAGGCTTGTAAAACACACACACACTCACCACAAGACAGGGGAGAGAGGTTGGCACAGCAAAACATGGCAGTCTGGTGGTAGTGTGTGTGTGTGTGTGTGTGTGTGTGTGTGTGTGTGTGTGTGTGTGTGTGTGTGTGTGTGTGTGTGTGTGTGTGTGTGTGTGTGTGTGTGTGTGTGTGTGTGTGTTTGTGCATTAAGAGGGTCAGCCAGGGTGATGGTGACACATGATGAAGGAAAACGAGAAACGCGGGCCCTGGATGAAAGACAGGCAGTGTGTGTCTGCGATTGTGAGTAGGCAGGTTCGGGGTCTGAAGCAGACACATGGCGCCGTGTGGCACTGCCCTGGTACGGTGGGCTTGGACAACGAGGCAAAAAAGACTCAAACTACGATGTTCTTTAAGTGGGCATATTCTGCTTCCAGGTTCATATCAGTATTTATTGCCTATCCTGGGACATGTCTCCATGCTTTAATGTTCAAAAAGCTCTTTCTTTTTCTCATACTGCCTGTGCTGCAGCACCTCTGTTCACCCTCTGTCTGAAACCAGAGCCCAGTCTGCTCTGATTGGTCAGCCGCTTAGAGAGGTCCCGCCCCTTAGCCTACATAGAGACTCTCAAAAAGCACTATAGGGCCTCTTTAAGGGAAAACTACTTGAACTTTAAATAACTTAAATAACAAGCTCTTAAACCTACAGACATGCAGCAAGTGAGATGTGAGTAAAAGGTTTTGACAACGGAGACACTTAATAATAAGGAATGGTCTTTCTTGGGGGAAAAAAAAACTATGGAGTGAGAAAGACAGAAATAGAGGAGAGAATGTGGTAAAGAGAACAAAAATAATACCTTTAAAATACATTAAAGTGAATAAAAAGGGCACAATTACTTTAATGTCATTTCTACTCTCTACTTCTTACTCTCTTAAAAGCAAATTCATTATTTGTTATGTAATGATATTAGAAAAATATAGATTATTCAGTTCAATTCCATAATCTCTAAAAGTAGAATTTTGCAATATTTTGCTAATCAGAGTCATTTTAAAGCACACATTTTGTTAAAGAAAAGACACAACCATCTGTGATGTCTTCAGGGAAGATGTTACAACACTTTCCTTTTTCTCAAGAACCTGTTCACTGTGGTAAATTCGTTAGAACGTGCTTTAAAAAATATATTTCCCTCAGTTTTCCTCAAAGTTGACACTTTTGTATAAATGGTTTCTATATTAAATATTTTGATAAATATGAGGTAGGAATGAAATAGCTGAGGGTTGTCGGTTGGTTGTCTAAAAGCATTCAATCTTGTTAGATAAGCGTTTCGCAGCAGCCCACATGATTAGTTTTAATACGTTTTATTTTAGAAGTATGGGACCCTGGGTCTGGACCACAAATTACTGTCAGCATTCAGGCTGATGATGAAAAATTCATACAGTAATTATCTGTCTGTTAAAGTCACCCACACCATGCTTCCTGTGCTTTTAAGGTATACGTGATTAAACAATAACTAAATTCAGTACATTATTTAAAGTGGCACATCTGAAGCCCTCCTGCTCAACAGAGACATTTCCCAATATTAAGACACACAATAGGGCTTTCATGAGGACTGTAGGAAACTAGTCCTGCTGTACCCCAACCACACACTCTGTCACATTGCTTTGTGAGTATGTGTGGCTTGAGTTACAATTTTTCAATGTATACCACATGTAGCAACTATGTATCGTCTGATATGTTTTCAATATGGAGGAAAAAGACAAGAGCGAAAGAGAAAAGAGAGACATGGGGAAACCATAGACAGCCACAACATTTAAAATGTAATAATATGATGTTTATAATCAGTATGCGAAAACACAACTGGTATCTATGACTACAAGAGGCAAGCAGGCAAGGCAAACCTCTCTATAACTTTCCCTAAGCCTCACCTTTCTGTATCCTCATTTCCCTTTTCTTCACTCCCCTCCCACTCTCACATGACAACTCTTTCGACAGTTAAATAATGAATATATTCACTCTCATGTATGAACTAACCCTCCTCCTGCTGCTGCCAAGAGCTCAGAGCAGAGTTTACTCCTTGTAAAATAAAACGTCTGAAACAGTATTTGTTCGGCAGCCAGGAGCTTGTCGACAGGTGACCCGCTGGAGTAAATCTTTTCAATAATGTCGAAGGCAGCGCCAAAAATCTGCCAGTGTGTGCCCTACTCCTACTCCACACACATTTGCACAGTTACAGAGACACACACACACACACACACACACACACACACACAGAGAGAACAATAACCCAAACTCATACAGCATCACATGAATGATAAAATGGAAGGGATCAAAATGTATTCCATAATTTCACCCTCTCATGCACGCACACACACACACACACACAGATAAATTTGTATCCGATGGTTTTCCTCCTTATCTTTCAGTACACACACACAAATTCACCTGCTCCTGCGTCATGCTTTGCAGCTGTGTATGCCAGGAGGCGGAGTCAGAGCGGTGATAGGCGGGGGGCGGGGCAAAGTCCTGCAGTATGATTGGGTCTCTCTCCTGACACAGTGAGGTCAGGTGACTGATGTACAGCTTCAGCTTGCTGCGATTCTGATTGAGATCCAGGAGAGGAGAGAGAACCTGAAGGAGGAAGAGACAAACATCAGACGGATTAATTGTACTGCGCACAAAAGGTAATGATGAAAAAAGGACAATCCTATATGATTTGTAAATCTGTGCACACTATGGCCTTATGATCACAGGTGTTCTACACTGCAGAGAGAGTCAAGCAACACTCAGGTTTATATATAGAGATTCCACTAATTAAGCCTAATGCAAACACCTGCTTCTCTTTATGAATAACTGAAATCCATCATTAAGTACAACCTGTTCAACAGTCACTAAAGTTCCTATAGAGTTCCAAGTCAAGCACCTATCCCAAACACACAGCTTTATCATGTTTTCTAAATCTGAGAGCCAGCTCTGGCTGTAAATCTGTGAAGAAACACAAGGCTGGTTGATAATTTACCGATATAACAAAGCAAATAAAACAACATATAAACTAAATGTATTACTCACTAACGTCATGTGTCTGAGCATCCTTGCAGATGAATGATGGAAATAGATGTTATTGTGGGGGAATAAAATTGCTCAGTCTTCACTACAAAAATGAAAGCTGACCGTAAATCAAAGTAACTGTCACTTCTGATTCCTTATTTACTGCAAACACACCGCCGCCTCTACACATACACTCATATAGGACCGTTATCAAGGGAGTAAATGGCTCTGGTACAGGATTTTCCGCTGAGGACCTGCCAGTAGGTTCCAGTCCATTACGAAATACATTACTGAACATTTCCCTCCGGAGGACAGAGGGAGAGGCACAAGGAGGCAAAGTGAAAATGATGGAGTTAAAGGCTGCAGGGTTGCTACACCTCCTGCATTTCCAACACCTCTGCTGTCTGTTATGATGTATGCCGATGGCTGCGTGCAACAAGGACACAATCGCTCAAAAGAATCTGGCTTTAATGCTTGAAAAACACTCTCAACACATGTGGAACAGCTGTTCTCTAACACTTTCTAATCCTGACTATTCAGTCAAAGAGCTTAAAAACAATTATGCCACACTTTCCAGACCTGCATGCAAAGCTCTGTGGGTCAAAAGCACGACAAATGAAAAACAGACAGAAAGAATGGAAGGAATGGCGATATATAAGGAAGACGTTTAAAGAGAAATAACACCAGTGTTTTCTTTCCCTAGAACTATGTAATGACTAACAGAAAACCCTGAATTTACCCCAGTTATAATAACAATGTGAAATATAAAAGTCTATTAAGGTGTACAGTATGTATGCTCCTACATTTGTTGACGCAGCCAGCAATGGTCAACGTATGCAGTGTTTTTGAATGTCTCACTGTACTATGAAAAAATCCCAGAGGAGACATCATTTGATATAGCACTGTGTGTGTAATTGTGCCTCTTTATTAGCCTCCCAAACTTGCCTACCAGTCTCTTACTGAGCTATGAAACTACTCCAAAGAGAGACCTTCTGTTAGCCTCACATAATGGCCACATCCAGATTTTTCTCAGAAAAACCCTATGAAACAAAAGCGCACACAAGTATAAATGCATCCATAAAAGACGTATGGTTTCTCATTGACAGTGCTTGAATCAAGGCTGCTGATTTGACACAACTAGTAAGAACTTCTTCTCAAACTGTCGAGCACACACACACACACACACACACACACACACACACACACACACACACACACACACACACACACGCACACACACACACACACACACACACACCTACAAACTTTCAAACACCACTGAGGCACCTCTAAGGCAATTCATTGTCAAATCAATATAACAAGTCAGAGCTCGGGGTCATTAATCATCTTTTAAAAATATTGAAAAACGTTTTATTCCAAAACACGGAATTCCTCATCGAGAAACATTCACACCTCTCCCCTGTCTTTTTTCACTGATGCATCTAATACCACTGAAGACCATTAACCGTGTAAAATACCATGAACAGCTCCCCAATAATGCTTAGTGTGTGTTAAGAGTGCTCTCCTGTGTTTCAGTTGTTCGTGAAGCATTTCCTTCTCCAACTGTAGCACAGAATTCCCTCATTGAAAAAGACACAATCACTCACTGTTCTGTTGTAATGCGCTATGGCAAATTACTCGCCTGACACACCAAGGAGAAGTGTGTCTGCACTGTATGTGAGTTTAAAACTACTCATGAAGCCAGAAAGAAAAAGACAGGCTGGTCTGCCTCTCAGCAGGGAGGTGCTACCGCTAATTAATAACCAGGGTCAAACTTAGATCCGCTGGTGAACCTGTGGGCTTTTAGCATCCCAAAGGGAAACCCCACTGCAGGAACTGAGCTGTGCTAAAAGCAGCATGTGCTACTCATATGTGGGGCTGACTCCACTGTCAGTAGATCCGACCCAATACTACTCTCTGAGTAAGTGAGACCAAACTTAAAAAGGACATATTCTGAGTGTGGCAAAAAAATCCCTCTGAAGGGAACACAGGCATTTTAGCATTTGCAGACCATTTACATGCACTACCTATATGTGTGTAACCTATATCACACACTACAAGAGAGGCAAGACCTCAAAAGCATAATAGGGCCTCTTTAAGGTACTTTTAAACTTCCATCATTTCAAAAGTTAAAGCAACTTAAAGGTTAATTTTGTAGCGGTCAGCCTTTTGCACTGAACACAGTCAGACATGTCCTTGGTTTATACATAGAGTGGACATTGCATACAGAGCATGAGCAGACAGTGTGTCTGTATCAATTCCAACACATGGAAGAGACAGTCTGAGTCTTTGATGAGTAGACACCTTTCTTTTAAGTCTGATATGCTTCCCAGTTGAGGGTAGATCTTAAATCTCTGCTGTCCTCCAAGGACACAGTCCAAAACACTTGCGCCCAACGTGGGGCTCGAACCCACGACCCTGAGATTAAGAGTCTCATGCTCTACCGACTGAGCTAGCCGGGCTACATGTCCTAGGAAAAAGGATCAGATTTCATGGCTGTCTGAACCCTAATTGACTGAGTGCTTGGGGAGGTGGTTTGTGGAATTTTAGGGGCCACTTCCTTCAAACCCCACACTGCTAGAATACTATGTATGCCCTCTTCTAATAAAATAGTGTATCTGCTGTGTGTATCAAACTGTGTTTGTTCATGCTGGGATGCAGAAACAACCACAAAAGTTGTGTGTTTATGTGACAGTGGACACGGTATATTGAGCATGATTGTGTTTATCCAGTCAAACAATAAGTCACTTATTGGCCCACTAAGATAAATGTGAAAAACTATGATCCACGATTTTGATTAGAAAAGCCAAAAGGCTTATCTTAAGAAAGACTCAATTGTACATTAGCTGTGTTAGGTTGTGTTTTTGTTCCTGCTTGATGTGAAGGCTGTCATGCATGTGCGATTAATGACCTTTGGGGCCCAGAAACACTACAAACCCCCAATGAGTAATTACATAACAGTACAGGGGTAGGGCCAAAGGAGACATGTTCCTTTCATCATTCCTAAAAATATATTTTACTGTATATTTTGCCAAAAGCAACAGCTTCCTTGACTCTTCCACTAGATCCCACACAAAGAGTAGGTTCAGCTGAGAGGTTACTAGCCAGGAAACAAGACTGACGCATAATGCATACAGCGATAAAACAGGAGGGTCAGTAACAAAGAGGTACATGGAGGATATTACAGAAATGGAGATCTTGTAAAAGAAACAACACATGATCAGAGAAATCTTCAAAGGAATAATGAAGACGGACAGATATGAGAAAATGACTAAGACAAGAGGAACATCTCAGGGAAATACAGAGTTTCAAGAGTGGATTTAAAGAAAGAATGGAAGAAATTAACCTGATGAATGAATAATTATAAGGCAAAACAGGTGAGGTGACAACCATCACAACACCAAAACCAGATCACAAAGTCAATGATGAAACAAAATCAAAGATGGAAGACGAATGATGAGCACAAGTGATCGGATCCAGACAAAGGAGACGCTCACCCTTCTGTACAAATTGGCGGACCGAGAGAGAGAAAGAAGGCATGTGATTCACTAGGCCCAAATGCCTTCCTCATCGTCCTATTGGTTAGTTCAGCCCAACCGCAGCGTGAGTTTGGAGAAAGCAGTCAGTTAGTAAGCAGGAAACTGTAGATTAACAAAGTTAGCGTGGATATGTGAAGAAGTAAATGTAAAGGTTAAAGTTCACACATATGATAACAAGTCTGTCATTTGAAGAAAGAGTTATCAATAATAGGAAGATTTAGAAATATCACTTAAGAGCATGCTTTCAATTTTAGTAAGAGTGATGATATAAGGTGGTGTGTTGGGCATAGAAAAAGTGGTGGGGACACTATAACACATTATCTTAATGCAGAGTGAAGGGGATGTAATAATTATAAACATGTCCCCAGTACAAGTGATGCCTATGGTGTTGGGCAGGAAAAATATTTAGAGCTCAATATCCTTTGCAGAAATCTCACCTGATCTGGGGAGGGCTTATGATTGTTGGGCTGCTCTGAGCTTGGAGAGGAGACTTTCAGGTGCTCATCGTCATAATTGTCCGACATAAGCTTCATCCGGTTTTGAGTCTACAGAGAGAGAGAGAGAGAGAGACAGTTTCAAACAATTAGGTCTCTAGAGAAAACACAAAGCAGTGTGTGAGTGTGATAAGAAGGTAACCATCTCAGAGTTCATTTGCAGAGAGGTGAATGTTGGTCAACTATGCCTTTTCTAAAACACAGAGACAAACAGAAAGAAGACAACAAGATAGTGTCAAGGACGACAGAAGAAGAACAATATAGTGATGGAGATTGAGTTTGAAATGTGATGGTTGGTTCTGCTTATAATTAAAGAGAACTGACACCATCTTATACTGGAATCACATCAATGGGAAAGTAAAATCTTGCCTCTGTTTTGGGCACCCTTAGTCAGACTACAGCCATCTTCACTTGGATCCCAATTACACATCTGTGAAGTTTGTGTCCTTGTTCTGTTTCACATGTTACAGTTATACTTTAAGCTTTACAGTAAGTCTGGAAATAGCTAGGGAGTAAAAGAGAAAGAAAGAGAGCATCTAAATATGTCAGTCTTGTATACTCTAAATCCTTTGAGCCTTTAACTGAGCCCTGCAAGCCCCAGGGTTTTAAGCAGGCCAGACTGAGGTTGTGTGTGTGTAAATAAGACTGAAACAAAAATGTGAATGACAACGGTCATATGTATTTGCCTCAAAGACAGGATTTTTAAGAGTGTATGTTTGAACAAGAGGAATGGGACCTATGGGGTGCTGTGTGAGTCTGTGAGGACCATACAACATACAAGTGTGTGAGTGTGTATGTTTCCATGTACTTATGCAAAGTTGAAGAGAGCCTCCTTTAGTCTGCACACACATTATTAATTTCCTCTTCTCTTAAGACAACTTTAAAATAAACACATGCATTTAAAACAAACATGGAAAGTAAACAGTTCATCTTGGAAATACAGAATCGTAGAGTTGCTGCTGCACGTAAACACACACACACACACACTCGCACACGCCCACACACACTCGCACGCACGCACGCACGCACGCACGCACGCACGCACGCACGCACGCTCACACACACACACACACACACACACACACACACCCACACACACACACACACACACACACACACACACACACACACACACACACACACACACACACACACACACACACACACACACACACACACACACACACAGCTGAAACAAACAGTGGTAGTGAAATAAAATAAGTGGTACCTAGCGTTTAACAACAACGAAGTCACCTGCCGGGAAAGCTCTTTGTCAGGAGTGGGATTTGAACCCACGTTTTCAGCCAAAGACACAAAGCACACCTTACAGCAACGCTGTTTCCTACAAGACGTGATTGTGTTCAGTCTGTGTGCTAGTAGCACACATTTAATGATCTGTTGTTTTACACAAAAACAAAATGAGTAGCTCTAGTGTTTAACACAAAGATGTAAGATTTAGGTAAAACACTTTGTTAGGGGTGGGATTTGAACTCCTCCATGTCAAGGACAGAAATTCCTTTGCACAGGAAGGAGCTAATCCTTGAGTCTGGCGCATTAGACTACTCGGGCTTCTTGACATAAAATCAACTACTCTTTACGTTTAACATTTACTTCTTTAAACCTAAACCAAAAGTTTACAGACTCATTGGTGGCTTAGAAAAACAACACCAATCAATCTGATCAAGCCGAGATAAACTTCCTGTTTCAGTTCTAACATAGAGTGCAGCAGGAACGAGTCCTAAAACCCAGACGTGAGTTAGCATTCTACAACTTCCGGTTCCCTCGTCTCAGAGTCAGTGGGATTTCTCCATAGGATTTTGGAAAATAGCTCGAAATAAGGTCTGTGGTTGACACAAATTTAACAGAAGGATCACGTTTTGTTCTACGACATTAAATACATCAGCAGTGATCCAACTGGTGATTTTTGAAGAGTTCACGTGTCTGAAAAACGATGGTTGTTAAACAGTGGCTGAATAGGACTACAGAAGTTGTCGAGGACGATGTTCGTCATTACACCGGACACGTAAACACTCCCGCTAAGTTTGTTTTCCACTTTTCTGCTTGAAATACTTCAGTGTGGTTAAAAGGAAAAACTTTGTTAAAATATGCAAGCACACTAAAGTCAGTTGAAAGGATCTTAAGTTGGCATGACGTTGAAGTCTTGCGACCCTGCTGTACTCGACTGTAGTTCCTTTATAGCATGATGTTGGCATTTTGCTTCTGGAGATTAGATTTATGCTTCGAAAATGATAAAAGTAGGGTAGACATGTGGAGATTATCCGGCTGAACAAAATGTGCATTTATCAAACAGGTTCGTTTTTCACAGATCTTATTTTTTACAATATTCCAAAGCCTTTGGGGGCAGGAGCTCCGACAGGGCGTTAGGACAGAGAGTGAATAGAGATACTATACAGAGATGCTGTATGAGAAGCCAATGTGATTTTGGAACATTGAACAATGTAAATCTATTCTAGTACACCTCAACAATGGAATTATGATCAGTAAAAATGGCCACAATATGGGATATATAAAATAACTGTCATGAGTGAGATTTGAACCCACACCTCCATGTGGAGAGCAGAAGTCCCTTTGCTCAGGAAGGAGTCATTCTTGAGTCTGGCGCCTTAGACCGCTCGGCCATCCTGAGATGAATTCTGACACTCTGTTACAGAAATAAAAGGTTTCCAGGTTAACCTATGGGAACTTTAAAAAACAACAACCACTGAGGTATTCATCAAAGATTTTTAATATATGTGTTTTGATTTCAGATGAAAGAGCTGGGGTGCAGAGTTTGATTAAAGGTCTATCCTAGACACCCCTCTCTAGGCTGTTTCGTTTTGCCCTAGCTCTACCATGTTCACATTTACCCAATGAACCAAACCTAGAGGTGAAAGGGGCATGGTTTCAAAACAACTGGTCTGAATGATCTACGATGAATACACCCTAAAATACTTCCAGCCAACATGGGCAAAAACACTCTGTCAGGAGTGGGATTTGAACCCACGCCTCCATGTGGAGACCAGAAATCCCTTTGCTCAGGAAGGAGTCATCCTTGAGTCTGGCGCCTTAGACCGCTCGGCCATCCTGACATGTACACCATGACTAAACTTTACCAGTGTATTAGATCATAAGACATTTGGAGCTCAGAAGTCACTCATTGGCTCAGGGTTTTGAAACAACTGGTCTGAACAAGCTAATTGTGAATACAACCTAAAAGGCCATTGCCCAAGTAGGAAAGTAGTAATATAAATGCAAGGAAGAGAGTGACATAAGGTCAAAGCAATGTAAGAAAAGATGAGGGAAAAGAGAGGTGGGGAGAGGAGAACCAAGAGACTTGAAAGAAAAGAAGAAATTAAACACCCATCCCAACCTCTGCTTTCATTTTTCTCCTAATTGTCAATAATGCTGACCTCAGCTCATTTGTTTCTGTGCCAACTCTCTTTTTCTCCCTTATTATCAACATTATTTCACTCCTCCTCCTCTCTCATTGTTCCCTTCTTCTCCTTCTTGCCGTCCAACCATTCTGCGGCTCTGCTGAAACCCGCTGACAAAGGACAGAATGACAAACATTAAAGAGCGAGTGATTTGAAGTGGGGAAATGCTGAGTCATGCTTAGAATAAAATGATTTAATCGTGATAAGACTCTGGGGAATATTAGATCAGATTATTGTTTTCATTTTTTTCGCTCCATTAGTGAAAGTAAAACCTTTGTTGCTATCTGTGCAATTATCAATAATGACAAGTTGCTGAGTCACTGTTGGATTACAACTTTTAAATTATGATAAAAAATGTGATTCCCCCCGTGACTCTCACAAAAAGATAAAGTGTCACACATATGACAATGGAAAGTGAATGAGTTGAGTAATCAGGGGTATTATTTCAGTCTCTACAGAGTAACAAATAAGATTAGACACACATTGTTTCACTTTAGCCAGGAACAGGAGATGTCATGATAATGACACGCAAACAACGAAGAACAGTTAACTGTGTAAAGACAGAGACAAATTAGTAAAACCCCCATGACTATAAAAGAGAATGACTACACAAAATGGTAGTCCTTAAGATGTTTCATGACATGTACAGTATATATGAGAACCAGCACCTTATCGTGGTGGAGAGGTTTGTGTGCCCCAATGAACCTGGGGGCTGTGTTGTCTGGAACCTTGTGTTCCTGGTAGGGTCTCCCATGGCAAAATGGTCTCAGATAAGGGGCCAGACTAAGATTGGTTCAAAAGACCTCATGAAAAACACACTTGAAAGCGAGGATACCCGGCCCGGAGGAAGCCTGGGGTCCCCTTCTGGAGCCAGGCCCAGAAGGAGGACTCACCAGCGAGCGTCTAGTGGCCGGGCTTGCCACGGAGCACGGCCGGGCACAGCCCGAAAAAGCAACGTGGGCAACACCTCCGCTTCCCCGTCCCGCGGGCCCACCACCTACGGGAAACAGCGATGGGGTCGGGTGCGCTGCCAGAAGGGTGGCAGTGAAAGCAGAGGGTCTCGACGGACCAGACTCGGGTGGCAGAAGCTTGTTTTGGGGATGTGGAACCTCACCTCTCTGGGGGGGAAGGAGCCAGAGCTTGTGCGGGAGGTGGAACGTTACCAGTTGGATCTGGTGGGGCTCAACTCTACGCACAGCGTCGCATCTGGAACCTTACTTCTTGATAGGGGTTGGACTCTATTCTTCTCCGGAGTTGCCCAAGGTGTGAGGCGCCGAGCGGGTGTGGGGATACTCACAAGCCCCCGGTTGAGTGCCGCTTTGTTGGAGTTTACCCCAGTGGACGAGAGGGTCGCCTCCCTACGCCTGCGGGTTATGGGGGGGAAAACTCTGACTGTTGTGTGTGCTTATGCACCAAACAGCAGTTCAGAGTATTCAGCCTTCTTGGAGACCCTGAAAGAAGTCCTGTATGGGGCTCCTGAAGGGGACTCCTTAGTCTTGCTGGGAGACTTCAACACACACGTGGGCAATGATGGAGACACTAGGAGGGGCGTGATTGGGAGGAACGGCCCCCCTGATCTGAACCGGAGTGGTGGTTTGTTACTGGACTTCTGTGCTAGTCATGGATTGGCCATAACCAACACCATGTTCGAACATAAGGATGCTCATAAGTGTACGTGGTACCAGAGCACCCTAGGCAGAAGGTCCATGATCGACTTTGTTATCGTATCATCGGACCTGAGGCCGCATGTTTTGGACAATCGGGTGAAGAGAGGGGCGGAGTTGTCAACTGATCACCATCTGTTGGTGAGTTGGGTCGAGCAGCGGGGGAAGCCTCTGGACAGACCTGGTAAGCCCAAACGTGTAGTGCGGGTGAACTGGGAACGCCTGGAGGAATCCCAAGTCCAGGAGGCCTTCAACTCACACCTCCGGCGGAGTTTTTCAGGCATCCCTGTGGAGGCTGGGGATATTGAACCTGAGCGGGCGGTGTTCAAAGCCTCCATTGCTGAAGCTGCGGCGGGGAGCTGTGGTCTCAAGGTCTTAGGTGCCTCAAGGGGCAGTAACCCTCGAACCTCCTGGTGGACACCGGTGGTCAGGGAAGCCGTCCGACTGAAGAAGGAGGCCTTTCGGGATATGTTATCCCTGGGTACTCCTGACGTAGTTGCAAGGTATCGACAGGCCCGAAGGCCAGCAGCCTCAGCCATGGCCGAGGCAAAGCAGCGGGTGTGGGAGAAGTTCGGAGAAGCCATGGAGAAGGACTTACGGTCGGCACCAAAGTTGTTCTGGAAAACAGTTCGACACCTCAGGAGGGGGAAGCAGGGAACCATCCAAGCTGTGTACAGTAAGGATGGGACGCTGTTGACCTCAACTGATAGGGTGTTAGGGCGGTGGAAGGAACACTTTGAGGAACTCCTGAACCCGACAACTTCGTCCCCTATGTAAGAGGCGGAACTGGAGTATGAAGGGGACTGTCATGGTTGACACGTCTCATCAACATTGCGTGGAAGTCAGAAACAGTACTGAAGGAGTGGCAGACCGGGGTGGTGGTTCCCCTTTTTAAAAAGAAGGATCAGAGGGTGTGTGCCAATTACAAAGACATCACATTACTCAGCTTCCCCGGGAAAGTTTACTCTAAGGTGCTGGAAAGGAGGGTCCGGCCGATTGTCGAACCTCAGATTGAGGAGGAACAATGCGGATTTCGTCCTGGTCCTGGAATGACGGACCAGCTTTTTATTCTCGCAAGGATCCTGGAGGGGGCCTGGGAGTACGCTCATCCGGTCTACATGTGCTTTGTGGATTTGGAGAAAGCATATGACCGGGTTCCCAGGGAGATACTGTGGGAGGTACTGCGGGTGTATGGGGTGAGGGGGTCTCTACTCAGGGCCATCCAATCTCTGTACTCACAAAGCGAGAGCTGTGTCCGGGTCCTAGGTAGTACGTCGAACCGATTTCTGGTGAGGGTTGGCCTCCGCCAGGGCTGCGCTCTATCACCTATCCTGTTTGTGATATTCATGGACAAGATTTCGAGGCGTAGTCGTGGGGGAGGGGGTCTGAAGTTCGGTGGGCTAAGGATTGCACCACTGCTTTTTGCAGATGAGGTGGTCCTAATGGCTTCATCGGTCTGTGACCTTCAGTACTCACTGGATCGGTTCGCGGCCGAGTGTGAAATGGCTGGGATGAGGATCAGCACCTCCAAATCTGAGGCCATGGTTCTCAGCAGGACACCGATGGACTGTCCACTCCAGGTAGGGAATGAAGCCTTACCCCAAGTGAAGGAGTTCAAGTATCTTGGGGTCTTGTTCTCGAGTGAGGGAACAATGGAGCGTGAGATGGGCCGGAGAATCGGAGCAGTGGGAGCGGTACTGCAGTCGCTTTACCGCACCATTGTGACGAAAAGAGAGCTGAGCCAGAAGGCAAAGCTCTCTGTCTACCGGGCCATCTTCGTTCCTACCCTCACCTATGGTCATGAAGGATGGGTCATGACCGAAAGAACGAGAATGCGGATACAAGCGGCCGAAATGGGATTTCTCCGCAGGGTGGCTGGCATCTCCCTTAGGGATAAGGTGAGAAGTTCAGTCATCCGGGAGGGACTCGGAGTAGAACCGCTGCTCCTTCGCATTGAAAGGAGCCAGTTGAGGTGGTTCGGGCATCTAGTAAGGATGCCACCTGGGTGCCTCCCTAGGGAGGTGTTCCAGGCACGTCCAGCTGGGAAGAGACCGAGGGGTAGACCTAGGACCAGGCGGAGGGATTATATCTCTTTGCTGGCCTGGGAGCGCCTTGGAATCTCCCAGTCAGAGCTGGTTGATGTGGCCAGGGAAAGGAAAGTTCGGGGCTCTCTGCCGGAGCTGTTACCTCCGCGACCCTGACGGAAAAGCGGGAGAAGATGGATGGATGGATGGATGACATGTATATAATCTTTTTCCCAAAAATATGATTTTTAATGTCCTGGAAATATCTCTTTACAAATGCAGTCAGACTTAACTTTAAGCTAAATATCTACAGTTTGCAGGATTCAAATGTCAGAGGTTTAAAGTGAATAAAGTCTTCACAAATTCTGATTCATTTTAGAGTCTAAAAAATAGTTTTTGATCTGAGATTTACTACAAGCTTACGGTTCCATGTGTTTTTTGTGTAACTCCAATACAATTTAACACCATTGTAAGTGAGGTGAAATACAACACACAACCAGGAACTTTAAAAATCTCCATTGTAGAGCCAAGTTTTAGCCACACAGGTGCAGAACAATGGTGAGGGCCACACATAGACCATCTGTAAATATTAACCACATGTGTCTCTTGCAGGGGCAGATGGTGGTATACTGCTCACCTCCCCCTTTTCTTCCTCTAGTTTCATTTCATAAAAGACTTCACTCACTCCTAAATTTTTCTTTCACATAGTCTTCAGAGAAACAGCCCTCTCTCCCTCCTCCTGTCATGGTTTTTGCTGAAGAAAAATTTAAAACTCATAAAATAAGTAAAGAGGAAAGAGACTGTGAGAAAGATTGGAGGAGACGAAGGGGGAAGAGAGCTGAGGTCGCCATGATCTATAGCCGCCTGTCTATAATGCAGCTGCGGGTCAAAGGGGAAAACACAGGGGGCACTTTCAGGGACACACACACTGTAACACACACAGATGTGTGTGATGAATGTGAGTGTAAGTGTAAATATATTATATACATTTTCTTATTGCAATCTATGTATCAATACTTTCTGATTTAATTTCGTTATGTTGTTATGAGCATGCCTTTTATATTAAAGAGGTCCTATTATGCTTTTTAGGAGGGTTTTCCCTTTCCTGTAGTGTGTAATATAGGTGTTGTGCAGCTAACCAATCAGAGCAGACTGGGCTCTGGTTTCATACAGAGGGTGAAAAGAGGTGCTGCAGCACAGGCAGTATGAGAAACATAAAGAGCTTTCTGAACATTAAAGCATGGAGACATGTCCCAGGAGAGGTACTTAATACTAATATACACCGGACGATGAGCTTAATGGGCCCCTTTAACACAATTTGTCCCTGCATACATTGACGTCTTTCTCTAAAAGCAACAAATATTTAGTTAATGTCAGATAAGCACAGAAAAGATAAAGGCAGCAAAGTAATTCTTCTTTTTCTTTTTTAAAAAGCACTTTGCAAGCAGCCATACAGAACATTGTCTGTTGATTCAAATCTTTTAAGTCACTTTAAACATTGATCTGAGTCTCAAAATTTAACCTGCTCTAAAGGAACACAGGACAAGCAGTGTTTCGAACACAAATTCAGACCAGACGTGAGATGTCAGTGGCGTTTAAGCACTACTAAAACACTCTGACCTATGATCTACTGACGAGTGATGGCCATCAAAAAACACTCGGGAGAAACATTAAAAAATAGCATTGGGGATCATCCATCACACAGGTACAAGTGAACCACATAGTGTTACTTTACGGAGCTAAACACACTGCTTTCTGTTTACACCAGCCTCATGGCAACCAAAGCTCACCGATTTATACTCACTTACAATTTCATACCGCAACTCTGTCTCTGTCCAGCTGTCAGGCAGGTTATCAGTAGCAAAGTGTGTGGACATGTCACTGATGGGAGCGAGCTAAAAATACTATCCTCAGCTCACTCACTTGATGGTTACACTGCAAACACACACACGGGAATACTGAGGAAGTCTCGGCTGTGATCCATCCTTGACGGACTGAAAATGATGACACCACAGAGAGAAAGAAAGAGAGAGACACACACCGCATGGGGGGAGAAAAAAAAAGCTCACACCCTTGACACCCAGACAGTAGAGTCTCTCTGTTGTCAGTAACCTCCTTGGAGACCCTGAGTTGTCATTAACGACTTCAAAAAGGACAGAGAGATGAGGGAGGAAGAGAGAGGAACAGATTTGACACAGCCACTCTCCTACACCTCTCTAAAACACCAATTCAAACATTCTTTTACACAAACCTGCATGCAATTTCCCTTTCACTTCTGCATCTGTCTTATTAAATCCTTTAGAACTCATTCAATCCATTAAGTGAGTATTTGGCATGTCCAATAATTGGAACAATATTGCAATACAAACATGAAATTATTAATCTGTTTTGAAGATCATATCTCTGTTCGTATTACATTTCTCGTTTTGTGAATCAAGTGACATAAAGTAAACACAAAGTTTTTCAAACTCAGTGATGTTTGATATATTAGTTGCCATTATTGTGTCTGTGTGTTTGGTAGTTGGTGCGATGGAAGGTAATGAAGTACATCTACTCGAGTATGCACTTAAGTTCAATTTTGAGGTACTTTAAATGAGTATTTTCTTTTTTTATACTTCCAATCTACTACATTTAAGAAGCCAATATTTTAGTTTTCACTCCACCACAATTTAAATGACCTGATAAATAAACATTGACGTATAATTATAGGATCCGATTACAGGCAGCAGTATATAAAGTAATTAAAAATAGCTCCTCCTTTACCTGCTGGGATGAACACATTAATGCATCAATAATTATATACCCAGGGATTTGCCTTTCCGAGAACCAGCACCTTATCGTGGTGGAGAGGTTTGTGTGCCCCAATGAACCTGGGGGCTGTGTTGTCTGGAACCTTGTGTTCCTGGTAGGGTCTCCCATGGCAAATTGGTCTCAGGTAAGGGGCCAGACTAAGATTGGTTCAAAAGACCTCATAGAAAACAAATTTGAAAGCGAGGATACCCGGCCCGGAGGAAGCCTGGGGTCCCCTTCTGGAGCCAGGCCCAGAAGGAGGACTCATGGGCAAGCGCCTGGTGGCCGGGCTTGCCACGGAGCACGGCCGGGCACAGCCCGAAAAAGCAACGTGGGCAACACCTCCGCTTCCCCGTCCCGCGGGCCCACCACCTACGGGAAACAGCGATGGGGTCGGGTGCGCTGTCAGAAAGGTGGCAGTGAAAGCAGAGGGTCTCGACGGACCAGACCCGGGCGGCAGAAGCTGGCTTTGGGGACGTAGAACCTCACCTCTCTGGGGGGGAAGGAGCCAGAGTTTGTGCGGGAGGTGGAACGTTACCAGTTGGATCTGGTGGGGCTCACCTCTACGCACAGCGTCGGCTCTGGAACCTTACTTCTTGATAGGGGTTGGACTCTATTCTTCTCCGGAGTTGCCCAAGGTCTGAGGCGCCGAGCGGGTGTGGGGATACTCACAAGCCCCCGGTTGAGTGCCGCTTTGTTGGAGTTTACCCCAGTGGACAAGAGGGTCGCCTCCCTACGCCTGCGTGTTATGGGTGGGAAAACTTTGACTGTTGAACTCCTGAACCCGACAACTCCGCCCTCTATGTTAGAGGCGGAACTGGAGTATGAAGGGGGATCAACTCCAATCTCACGGGGGGAAGTCACTGAGGTAGTCAAACAACTCCACAGTGGCAAAGCCCCAGGGGTGGATGAGATCCGTCCAGAAATGCTGAAGGCTCTGGGTGTTGAGGGACTGTCATGGTTGACACGTCTCATCAACATTGCGTGGAAGTCGGAAACAGTACCGAAGGAGTAGCAGACCGGGGTGGTGGTTCCTCTTTTTAAAAAGGGGGATCAGAGGGTGTAGATGATGTTGTCCTAATGGCTTCATCGGTCTGTGACCTTCAGCACTCACTAGATCGGTTCTTGGCCGAATGTGAAGTGGCTGGGATGAGGATCAGCACCTCCAAATCTGAGGCCATGGTATTCAGCAGGACACTGGTGGACTGTCCACTCCAGGTAGGGAATGAGGCCTTAACCCAAGTGAAGGAGTTCAAGTATCTTGGGGTCTTGTTCTCGAGTGAGGGAACAATGGAGTGTGAGATGGGCCGGAGAATCGGAGCAGTGGGAGTGGTACTGCAGTCGCTTTACTGCACCGTTGTGACGAAAAGAGAGCTGAGCCAGAAGGCAAAGCTCTCTGTCTACCGGGCCATCTTCGTTCCTACCCTCACCTATGGTCATGAAGGTTGGGTCATGACCGAAAGAACGAGATTGCGGATACAAGCGGCCGAAATGGGATTTCTCCGCAGGGTGGCTGGCATCTCCCTTAGGGATAAGGTGAGCAGTTCAGTCATCCGGGAGGGACTTGGAGTAGAACTGCTGCTCCTTCACGTTGAAAGGAGCCAGTTGAGGTGGTTCGGGCACCTAGTGAGGATGCCACCTGGGCGCCTGCCTAGGGAGGTGTTCCAGGCACGTCCAGCTGGGAAGAGACAGAGGGGTAGACCTAGGACCTAGGCTGGCCTGGGAGCGCCTTGGAATCCCCCAGTCAGAGCTGGTTGATGTGGCCAGGGAAAGAGAAGTTTGGGGCTCTCTGCTGGAGCTGTTACCTCCGCGACCCTGACGGATAAGCGGGAGAAGATGGATGGATGGATGGATTTGAAATATATAAAATGTACTGTTTAAAATTCTGAAATGGGTGTCTAAATTTAACAAGTACTTTAACTTTTGGTTCTTATGTATATTGTGATATAATACTTTTACTTGAGTAAGATTTTGAATGCAGGACTTTTCTTGTATTTTTGCAAATTAGTATTATACTTTTACTTAAAGGTGCCATAGAATAGAAAACTGTATTTACCTTGGCATAGTTGAATAAGGAGAGTTCGGTACATTGAACTGACATACCGTGAACCTCAAACAACATCTTTTCCTCCTTCACGTGCAAATCATGAATATGCATATCACAGCGGTAAAACGGGCGAATTACAACAATCCTTGTCTGTTACGTCACACACAGTAGTCCAGCCCCAACATTTGCATACACCAGCTGCTGGAAACACTAACACTTACCACTCCGTAACGTTGCTCTCCAATCTCTGACCAACTGGCTGTTCTTCAAATTCATCGGTTTCCTCCTCCGATAAAGGCTCAAACATGTAAGGTTGGATGCCAATAGCCCCCATGGTTAATCTCTCACAGTTTCGCAAACTTCACTTACTTCTGTGGGCTCTGAGGCAGCCATGGATGCTCCTTGTAAACCAGCCAATCAGAGCAGAGCTCATCATCATTACTTAAATGAGCCCCCAAATAAGGCAATTCAGCTTGCTTCATTCTAGGACCAAATCATAGGGTTGTAAATGGGCCTGTAAAACCGCATCTGGACATTTTTTGGATCAACAAAAGTTATATACCTTCTTTGTAGACATTTAACATTTAAAATACCAGATATATATGCATTCTATGGCACCTTTAAAGTACATTATCTGAGTACTTTTCCACCATTGCCTGGTCCCATGTTTTCAGAAAAAAAAACGAGTGTAGCCCAACCATCCTGTAAGATCATGTTGAAGGAGCTATGGTGATGTTATAAATGTGAAAAATATCATTGGTGTACAGTCAGCAGAAAGAAAGATGAACCTCTGACTCTTGACCTTCTTATTCTGTATGTAAAACACCAAGTCAAAAACAAGGAGTGACAGATGTGGACAGAAAGTGAGGAGGAACAAGTACAAACAGGAGACCAGCGAAGAAGAAGTCCACCCAGCTCACAGCAGGCTCGCCCACTCAGGGGTTGGTTAATTCACTAGACCCAAAAGAACTTTTACTGTGTATGAGCGTGTCTCTGAGTGTGTGAATAGACCTCTGTGTGGAACCACAGAGGCATTTGGTCATGTTTATATCCTTGTTTTTGGCCTGGGTGAGTGTGTACACATCGGTGTGTGTATGAAGGTGTATCCATAACAGCGAAGTGTTGGTGAGGTTCAGTGTGCGTATCTGCGGACAGAACATTTCAATCAAAACAAACTCATATGAAAGTGTTGTGACCGGAGATTTTATGGAACTTTTGAACTCGGTGTGTTTGTGTGTGGTGTGTGTGGGAGGGGCAGGCTAATCCTAAATTTACCCGTGTTGGTCGGAGGACTGTGGTCACATCTGGACTCAGTTTCTCCTGTTTCTTTTGCTCCCCTCGTCACTGCCACCTCACCTGTGCTCCCTTTTCCCCCTTTCCAAACTTTTCCCCCTCAGTCTCTGCGCCTCTTTTTCCAGAAATAACTGACGAAAAGCTTTCCTGGTGTCCACTTGGATGTTGAAGTGAGTGTGTGTGTTTTAGTGTGTGCACAGTAATCCTACCTGCTGTTTGAGCTGATGAACCAGACCATCCTTCTCCCGCTTCAGAGCTGCCACCTCGTCCTGGGTTTTCTTCTTCTTGGAGGAGGAGAGCTCCAGCAGGGCGATGTTGGCGTCTTTCTCACTTATGGCTGCCAGCAGCGCCTCTTGCCTGCACACAGAACAATCGTTTTGTTTGAAAAACTAGAAACCTTATTCATGTGATTTAATTAAAGCCTCACTTGGTGATAATGCACAACGATAGCATTCATTTCAATAGGAAATAGTTGCAATAGGACACAAACCTGATGGTGTGAATGCAGTTTTAGCTATTTCTTGCAAAAATATTGTTATAACAGAGACACCATGAAGGGTGTATTTACCAAAATTATAAGATACCTTTTTTTCTGATTCCGCTTTCTGTAAATTATCCAGAGGATGTTCCTGTGGAATTTCTAAATGACAACTTTATGCACACTATATTCCAATCACTTCACCAGTATTAGCGTGGAGACAGAAATCCCTGAGAGGAATTTCTCTAAATTTGGACAAAAGGAAACCAATACTAATTTGGGTGTACTTTAATGTTATGGTGAACCCATGGTGTGTCAACAAGTGGAGCGATGTCGTTTTTATTGGGCGCCACTTTGTGATTTAGAACGATAACATTTTTGCAAAAATATGGGACTCCCTGTGGTCAAGTATGACGCAGACCATGCAATCAACATGTTTCCACATGGTCTTTATGCCATGTGATGCTCATGATAAACAGTCTCAGATTGCATTCAGCTGCTTAATTTAACTACAGCATTATACAAACATATACATGTCTCTCACTGTGGTTGCATACAGGTATTGCTCTCTAGTTCCTGTCTGTCTTTGAGGCCCTCTTGGCTCTCTATCTCTTCCCCTGGCTCACTCCTTAGGTTGGGGCTGACTGAGAGATAGCATTCCATGTGGTTCCGGAAGCAACAAGCCGCATCCCATCCATCCCATCAGCCACAGATTTGAGGACACCGAAGGCTCCAAATTCTCGGAATTCTGTCTGTTTCCAGAGAGAATCTAAATCACAACGGTTTTTTCCACAATCCCACAGGGCTCAACGATTTCCCAAACACAATCACACATAAACACATTTTGCATCAGGCAATATATAAAGAGTGACTTTGGAAAATATAGAGCTGCAGTTTCTAGATCACAATGCTAGAGTGAAAAAAATGTTTAAAGGGGTCCTCTTCTGCTTTTTGGGGTTGTCCCTTCCCTGTAGTGTGTTCTATAGGTTCGTGTATATCTAATTGGTCTGCCGGTGCAGACAATTACACGGTTTCTCTCTCTGTCTGTCACAGACACACGCACAGATACAGCGGTGCAGAGAGGAATGCCGTGAAATGTGTCTAAATCAAGACAGATTGCACGTTTGGACTCCGTGAAGACCCACAGATTCTTTGGTCAACCTCACTGACCAAGCTGTCAGTGTACAAGTGTCCCATCATGCATCTGGACAGCAGCATTCCTGTCAGGAGCAGAGGCTGAGGGAGTGGAGACTGGGTCGAGTGATTCCCTGTGCAAGTCTGCTAAAAGACCTTTCAGACATGTGAATATTAGAGAAACACTTTAATATATTTTTGACCTTTATGTTTATGACTTTATAATATTACATGTTTCAACACGGCCATAGTCCTCCAAAATGTTCCTTCTCTTCATCACAGTAAGTCTTAAACTGGCTCTCGGACTTCTTAATATTAGCAGGAAATCATTTTCTTTCTTCCAGACTGTGAAACCCTGAAACACTTTCACAGTTTTTCCCTTTCTTTTTTCACGCAAACTGTCACTGGAACACACCGATGCACAGGAAGCCTAATGGAACCGTAGTCTTGTAAAGCTAACAGTGCGTCTAGTTTTATATAATATCTGAGAATTACCTGCCAGCACACAGTGCTTATAAACCCCGGTGATAAAATAATATTTATTCCAGATGCACCCCTCTCATTCTGGGCCTCTCTATGGCTCTCCCTTCATCTCTTCAACACACACAAACACACTGAAAACAATCTCTGTTTGGCCAGAGCTAAACACAACCTTATGACAAGGGCTAGTTGTGGCTACTGCTGTTACGATCTGATGAAGTGCAGCTCTCTTTTGCTAAATCTTTAGATAATTCTGCCGTCAGAAGGCACTTATAAACTCAGTATGCTCTCAGCTCGGCTGGCAATGTGTCCTTACCTTTTCTTAACTGAATATAACAAAGACAATGCAGCCAGCAGTGTATGGAGGAAAGGCTCCCAGTGGATATGCAGCCTGAGATCTGTTACTTTACTTCTAAGTGTTTCCGGAGCAATATGGAGGGCACAGTAGGATAAAGGAAGGTCTTCAAAGTTAAATCTTATTAAAGGTATTTGTTGGATCTTCATGGGTTCTTATTTTGAAAACATCTTTGGTATTCTTTGCACTTTCTTGCACTACACACTCTAGAAATTTGTCAATTCTTTTCGACCTGTTCAGCCCTGGATTTTCTTTACATGTCACTTTATTCTTTCACTGTTCAGCAAGGGCATCTTTCAGCTAGGCTCAAACAAAAAAAAAAGACTGGATTTTTTGCGGGAAATTATAAAGCTGTCTGAAGAAGGAGATTTTTTATTTGATATTGAAAAATTACCCAAATCACATTCCATACCACCATGTGCATGACTATGCTTGAGGTCAGAGTGTACTCGCAGTCATGACGGGAACACGGTTGTTAAGATATGGTTAAAGTTAGGAAACTAAAAATCTTGGTAAGTGCTATTGTACATGTGGTAGGAGATGTGAATTTCAGCCACTCCAAACCTGTACTTTGGCATCTCACCTCTCACTAAACATTGGCATTGGACTTTAATTATGAGGTGCATGAGTGCAAAACATTCCAATAATTCCTGGGAAATTGGCAGCCTTTTCTTTTTTTACAAACGAATCCTTCTGCTAAAAATATAAAATGCCTTCTAAGGGCGCGCGGAAACCCTGACTTTCCTGTTCTAATAAAAAACGCATCTACAATTGCAATAGGCTGAAATACTTGTGTTTGATACATTAAATGTAGTCAAGACTACTTTCCATTTAGCTTATATTCACTTCCTACTTCCTTTCAGACTCTCTCACATACTCTCTACCCCCCGTATCTCTTTCTGTTCACCTCTCCTCCCATCCTCCGTCTGTTAAGGAGACAGGAGGCATTCTTTCCGTCGTTCGGCGGTCGTGTGCCATGATGTCATCGCCGCGGCGACAAGGCAGACAGTAAGCAGATACATGCAGACGCACCAGGCACCTGACCCCAACCCCAACACTAAGACACACACACACACACACACACACACACACACACACACACACACACACACATACATGGGGGCTCTCTCCTTCCTAAAACCACTTAAGGCCCCTCACTTTATCAGAAACACTAATGCCTGGTCTTAGATCACTCACATATTTCTACACACCCACCCACCCACCCGCACAAACACACACACACACACACACACACACACACACACACACACACACACACACACACACACACACACACACACACACACACACACACACACACACACACACACACACACACACACACACACACACACACACACACTCAGAACAACTTCCTGTGTGAGCTGCATTATCTCTTTCATGCTGTCACCCTCTACTGCAATCTACAGTGCAATCTGCATGCGTATGTGTGTGTGTGTGTGTGTGTGTGTGTGTGTGTGTGTGTGGTGACAGATGCATGTCTGTGTTTATGACAGCATGTCCTTCTGTTGGTGCATGTGCTCATAAGGATGTACCATATGTATTTCAGTGTGTGAGAATGTTCACAAGTTGTCTGTGTGTATTCAAAGTTATTTTTGGTGCCTGTGTGTGTTAGTGTGTGTCCCTGTGTGTGCGAAGTAGATTCAGTCCTTTGTGACATTGGCCAGTCCCTGTCTAAGACAAACACGGAGCTATTTTAGAAATAATCCCCTCTCTCTGCTCTGTGTTTCCGAGGTAACAAAGCAGCTCTCATTGTCTCTGGGACTCTGGTTCCACAGGAGACTGCGTGTAAGACTCAGTTTACTCTTTAGAACCGAGCAGGACATGCTGTGTGTCAAACCCCACCTCCTCTCTGTGTAAGGACGTCTCCCTCCACATGTTCTACTTCAGAGAATAGCACATCGCCCCAATCTTAAAGTCTCTGCACTGGCTACCTGTTAGACTCAGAATTGATACGTTATTTGGTTGTTCAAAGGTTATAGTCATACAGCTACAGTGCAGTTGTGCAATGAAAAACTTGGGTCCCAGGTTCCTGTTAAAGGTTTTATCAGATTTGCTTTAAACCAATGAACTCTGTAGAATCAAGTCTTCTGGAGCCTTTTATCATACCCAAAGGCAGTGTTGTAGTACTCGAGTCAGGTCTTGGTCTCGAGACCACGTTTTCACTTACTCGGTCTCGTCTCGGAATTGAAAGCAATTTTACTCGGCCTTGAATCGGTCTCAGACTACAGCTGCATGGGTTGGACTCGTGCTTTCGAGGGAGACCTCGGGACCGTTTTTTTTTCATCACATAACATGATACACTGTTTCATTTTTCATATTTTTTAATGAATTATACATATTAATTTTACATATTAATAAAACATAAACTAAAATGAACCCATTGATTCACACTGTATTGGGTGATCCCAGAGTGCCACGCTCCTGTGAAGTCGTTTGTCCAACCAGAGATATTTTTCAACAGTCTGGTCCTCAGCATCAAGATGAGGGAGCAATCAGTGGTCATCAAATTTGCTTTCTTAAACCACACAAATTATTTTTGCAGCAAAAGTTCAAGGAAGAAACACAGCGCAGAATGCAAATTCTGTAATATAATAATTACTGAGACGTCTGGCATCACATAACATTTCCACCGGCACGTCCAAAGGAAACACCCTGAGAGGTAAGTGAAGCTAGACTTGTAACGTCACGTTCATGTTAACTGTTAGCTAGCTGACGTTAATGTTGTTAGCTGTTTCCATGTAGTTGGCTTTGTGACATTTGATTCAGCATTAGCTTGTCTTTTCCCTCAATGCCATGATAAATTAGATGACCGTTGGCTGGCTATCGTTAACAGTAAGCAATGGTTGGCCAGGAGGAGTGAAACGGGAGAGAGTTTAGTGTTAGAGGGCGCGGCGACAGACAAATGAATCCTGGATTGAATAACGTTAGAACTAAAGGGCTAAAATACGCTATTACTTGTGTTCTACCGAGCAAAGTCCTCGCAGCGTTCTTTTTCTCTCTTAAATTTAAAGTACAACCTGCATTTACTGGTGGTTTAAGTTATATCTATCTCAGGAAATGTGTTTCTTTTGTAAGTTATGTAGCTAAGCTATGCAACGGATGCCATTGATGGAGCTGACGAGCTAGCTAACGTTAATGTAATGTTAGCTGAGCAAGGCACAACACAGCTTAGCAACACAGAAAACGTTTCCATTGGGAACACAGATCAAACGTTTTCAATGTGTATAACCACAATGCATCTTGACGAACTTGCAGTAAGGACAGGGTGTAGTGGGGTCCTTTGCTAGTTATTATTTGCATTGAAGCTCAGTAACATTACAACAGGAGTTTTTTTTCCCCCCACAGTTAACGCTACTAGGTCATGGTACTTTGCTGAGCTGAAAATGGCACGAGTTATATATTTCCTCACATAACTCAACAACTAGGCCTGCATGTCTCATGATAATGATTCTCAAATGTGTGTTATTAAACAACCTACCCTGTACATTCATGTAGGCAACAACAGTATTTAGCTAATTAAAGTGTGAGTGAAAGCGTTTTTCTTGCCAATTTCCTATTTACACCCACAGTCTTGAAAATTGACTTGTTTTTGTAGGTCTTGGTCTCGACCCTCCAAAGACTCAGTCTTGACTCGGTTTCGATCACCCCAAAATCCCAAAGTCTTAGTCTTGACTCGGACTTGACACTTTAAGGTCTTGGTCTTGACTCGGACTCAATATAGGTGGTCTTGTCGCCATCACTGCCTAAAGGTACAGCAAAGGCCCACGGTGAGGCTTCACTTTATTATCACAGCCTCCTAGTAGACCTGAGGGGCGGCGGAGACCATTCATTCTGAAGACCTTTTTATTTGGACTTTTAATAGAATCCTATTTATCAAAGTGTTATTATTTTAAAATTATTATGTAATTATTCAGTCTTATGTTTATTGACTTTAAAGGTAAGCACTTACTTACAAACTTGTGTTATCTTTTGTGTAGGAAAAGTGCTCAATACATTTAGATTTGATCTGATATGAAAAACGTGCCTAGGCTTTACCTAGACCCTAAGACTTACTATTCTGAAGGACTAAAAGAAAAGAAGAGGAACAAGATACAGGAGGCCACAGCTGGCTCTCGCATGCACACGTACACGTACACGCACACACGCACGCACGCGCGCGCGCGCGCGCACGCACACACACACACACACACACACACACACACACACACACACACACACACACACACACACACACACACACACACACACACAGCTACTAGTTTAGTTCTGAGTCTCCAGAGTGGGGCCTTGCTGAGCAGTATTTCTCTCCCAGCTGAAGCTTCTGTCCTGGGGCAGAGTGCCAGTGGACACTGGGCCTCCTATCCACATCTACTCACTCTCTCTCTCTCCCTTTTTCTGTCTCACACACACACACACACACACACACACACACACACACACACACACACACACACACACACACACACACACACTGATTTGCTTCACAGATACAAATATTTTAAGTTGTACACACCTTTTAAAACACACAATAAAATATAAACCAAACAAATCAAACACATATACAGTATGGTTCTCACGTAGAGGCGAGAGTACACACAAACACACACACAGACACTGGTTTACAGCCCGACAGGAGAAGTCACAGAGCAATGAATGCAAATCAGAGCAGGTTTTATGAAACATTTCTGAGTGCTGGCCTGCCATGTGCGCAGCATCAAAGCAGAGACAGCCAATAAAGCCTTGGTTTATAGTAGAACATTTTCTGCTGCTCCCTCACTCTCTCTGTTGCAAGAGCACCAACACAAAGTTCCACTTCACTAGATTATAACAGAAGTCATTAGAGAGAATGATCGACACCTAGCGCAGTTGTTAAGTGCGTGCAACACTTTGAAACTGCTCTCCACGGCTGAATTAAGCCAGACACATGAAAGGCATGAAAGCAGGGTGAAAATGCATAATAATGATAAAATGATTTCGGGGGAATTACACTCAAGATGAAGCTTTTATCCAACGCCAACTTTGCCTTGATAGTATACTTGTTTATTAAGACTGTGAAAGTGATTATCATATTATCAGGGCAGCGGCCAGGTCCTGATGTGATGGAAACTTTATCTTTGACTACTCAGATTAAAGAAGCTGACTATATCATGTACGAAAACACACTGAGAACAGCAGGATTTTTGGAGATCTTTTTTGAAAGCTGTGTGTGCGCGTGTGTGTCTTAAACTATAGTGGAAGTGGGTCAGACACACTGGATATGAATGATTCAGTGTGAAAAGAGAAGACGGGATGAGAGAGCATCAGAGAGAATGGAAAAACGTGAGAGAGTGTTTGTAAAATAGGTTAAAGCTGGTGCATAGGATAAGTGTGTGTGTGTGTGTGTGTGTGTGTGTGTGTGTGTGTGTGTGTGTGTGTGTGTGTGTGTGTTTGAGAAGGAGAGAAAAGCTTCCCTCAAGGAGCTGTTGTACATCAGAGAGGCTTAGAGAAAGACAGCGAGAGAGCTTACACACACTAACACACACACAGGAAGAAACAGCACTGACAGGGAAGGGAATAAAATAACTGGAGGATTTGGAGGGAAAACAAATCAAAGAGACGTGAAGGGGGGAGAAAGAGCAGCGGGATGGGGAGGCAGAGATACAAAGGGGGGAGAAAAAGAGGAGGGCAGGTGGGACTGCTGCATGACAGAATGAGGATCTGTTCTTGACACATTCTCCCTCTTTTCTCTCCCCTCTCTCTCTGTCTCTCACACATTAAGAAACACACACTGTGACTAATAAGAAAGGTGTAAAAATGCATTATCCGTGGTCCGCGGGAGTTAGCTCTTTCCATACGACCACACACACACACACACACACACACACACACACACACACACACACACACACACACACACACACACACACACACACACACACACACACACACACACACACACACACACACACACGGAGCAGTGAGACTAAAGATGCAGCTTTTGTCGTACTGGTTCTTTACAGCAAATCCATTTCTGCAGAGGCCAAGACATCTGCTAACAATCCGTCAGCGCTCCGGTCACAGGAAAGGACACCTGCAACTCCCACATGTCTTTGAAAGACCATTTCTGAAACCTGTTTTGCTTTATTTGACAATGTGAGAGGGACAAACGTGTTTCTGTCAATGTGCTGTATTTATAGAGGCTACCTGTGTTACGGCTACTCTCCGCTGCGTTTACGTAGGTCAAACTGCTCTGAAAAGTGAATGGAGACAACGTGACATAAAGAGGACATATTCTGCTGATTTTCAGCTTCATATCAGTATGTAGTGTCTCTCCTGGGACATGTCTCCATGCTTTAATGTTCAGAAAGCTCTTTATTTTCTCATACTGCCTGTGCTGCAGCACCTCTTTTCACCCTCTGTCTGAAACCAGAGCCCAGTCTGTTTTGATTGGTTAGCTGGCCGGCTCTGTTGTGATTGGTGATCAGCTTAGAGATGTCACGCACCTTAACCTATCAGGTACAATGTACTAAAGCGCTAGCCAATAGGAGCACTAGGGTTACTTAGTAATGTCAGTATGTTCCGGAAATAAGCAAAGGAGTGTAATGGAGGCGTTTCAGGCGGGGGGGAGACGACCATTGGGGGGAAAAAACATATAGAACACACTACAGGAAAGGGAAACCTCCCCAAAAATGGCAGCATAAAAGGGCATTCAGACACAGTTAAATGAATAAATGTGTAATTTTGTGTTTTAATCAGCATCCACATTTAGCGCTATAAATACCTTGTTTCCAATATTAGCTTATTTGTACAATTTATATAATCTTGACCCTTTATTTTGACAGGTTTCCATCAAAACAAGCACACATTTGAACAGAATGTCCTTAAAATCAGCAAAAATACAAATTATTGTTCGTTTCTATCAACTGCTGTTATTGGAATAGTAGGAGTACTTTAAGCAGTGACAGTCAAACTGTAGAGTGTGAATAAATGTTGAAAGCATGATTAATATATGGCACCTTTGTGTATTTTGAATATTAATTGCAGGAAGGTTCAAGTTTCTTCAGGGCCGATCTGAAGTTTCTCATCTGACGTTATTTTTGTTTCTTTAGCTCAAGTTGATTTCACATGCTTTACATCTTTCATGATTTATTTGCTTGTCTTTCCGTATTTCACTTTGAAATTGTTGCAATGTTACTTTTATCAATACATTTACTTTTCCACATAGAAGTTTTTCTTTTTCTACTTTTTACACTGACTCTTATTTTCATTATCTTTAATAGCCATCATTTTAAGAGTTAAATATAAGCCCAATGATTGACTTCATTATCAAAGCTTCAATGGAAACATAATCGCATTGTGATAAATTTCATCTGGTGCGTTCATGTGCTGAGTTTCTTTGTTCACCACTTATATCCAATGACTTAAATGCCTCACTGTGAGCCAGTTTCCCTTTAAGGAGGCAAAAGTCTTAATATGGAAACACATTGTGCAAATTATAGTTGTGCAGTCATTTATAACCATGATTATACTGTTGATGTGAGAGCGTCAGGTTTAAATCTGTTTATTTCTCTCTCCAGCTAATGTCTTTCCTTTCTCTTCAGAGTATGTTAAACAAGCCAGTCTGTCAGTAGCATGTCCTCCTGTCTGTTTACTTTAGTTCTACTACTTCCAGAATAGTAATGTAATTGTTTGCCATCTATAATGTGCAATCCAATGCTTTGGAGAAAGAAAAAAATCATGTTTTCAACTTTTTGATTCGTTTCCCTCTTTAATTGCAGTTTAATGATGTGTTCCTGGGCTGGCACTCGCAACCTGTAATCGTCTGAGGGAAACAGGCAAGTTGAGGTTTTGCCGCATCATTTTTTCCTTCATCTGCTCTTTCTCTCAGCTTGTTTCGTTTTGTTCTGATGTGTTTAGTTCTCTTTCATCCTTCAGAACATTTCCCCTCTTGTTCTACGCTCTATGTGCTTGTTTTAAATCCCCTCTTTTGATTCAGCTCAATTCAGAGTGCCTAATTGGTGTGAGCGTTCTGTACAGATTACACATAAAAAATGGCAATAAAAATAGAAAATTACAATAAGATAGAGTCAGTACCATAAAAAGGAGACTTTCTCTTTGTTTTGTCAGCTATATATTCAGCTGAAGATCACTGAGACTTTTAGAAAGCCCTGCTGTTTGAGTACGACTTCTAACCGGAGCACTGCTTTTATAGCTTCCATTTTTCCCGATTCAATCTCTCCCTCGGTTTCTCTCAAGGGAGAAGGAAAAATCAAAAAACAAGAGGAAGACAGCCAGACTCGGAGAGAAAAGGGCAAGAAAGCCAAGTACAGAGTGGAGAGAAAGAAAGAAAAAACATCGGGGAGCGCCCTTATTTCGAGCTTGTAAGACTAAGTGTCAAACGGCGTGCCCCTTGTTGTCATGCTAAGCCCTCAACATGTCTGTCACACACACACAACAGATACGCACACACAGACTTTGACACACTGTGGATTAATGTCATTGCTGGGGGATCAAAGTGCCTGTCTCTGGCGCCTGTTTGGTGTGCTGCCATAAGAATGACTACAAGCATTTGTGTAGGAGGATTTATTTTCATACATGCATGCGTGTGTGTGTGTGTGTGTGTGTGTGTGGTTTATATCCAAAGGAATCATGCAATTCTTACATTAGTGTTATTGTGTGTCTGCGTGTGCACTGAAAAACTGAAACATTGGCTTAAATTAAACTTATTATGTGAACAGACTTCACATAACTGTATTAGGTTAGTGGAAAGCAATAATATTAAGTTGAACATACTACTGTATTTTTTATTTAGACTAAATAATATTGCTTTCAACTAACCTAATCTGTTCAAATAATACATTTAATTAAAGTCAATGTTTCAGTTTTTTCAGTGTGTGTGTGTGTTTGTCATATTGTTATTTATGGCTTCCTGGCTGTTAGTAGCTGAGCTGTCGCTGCATTGAAAAAATATCTTTGACTACATGTTCACAAACAGAGGGACGCAAAACCAACACAGACACACACGCACGCACGCACACACACACACGTACGTACACACACACGTACGTACACACACACACACACACACACCCCATCGATTAGTTTTAGTGTGCAGTGACAACAGGGAAGACACAGACAGAGAAATACAGCCGGGATGCCGGACTGAAATCAGGCGGTAATGATGTTTCCAGACAGATGTGGGCTGAGAGAGGAGAGATGGAAAGAGGCAGCACGGATGTAAAGAATAAGGGAGAAGAAGAGAGGAAGAGGCAGAGAGGGGAGGAAGGGATGGAGGAAGAGGGTTATAGGGAGGCTGGGTGAGAGATAAAACACAGAACAGAGCAGCAAAGGAGAGATAAATTGAATTTATAGTGTTCACCTTGAGGCATCAGCTGAGCTCTCGCTGCAGGAGGCTGAAGACACTTGGTGCTTCAGCAGCCTCTCTTTATAGTTTAATTGTACATGTGGTGCACACAGCAGCGTTTGTGTGTACACACAGTCAAATCGTTCTTATTGTAAATGCTAAAAACACTAAAAGCTCCCTTTTGATTTTCTTTAAGGCAAACAGAAGATCCTGTCACAGTAAATGTGAATACATTTTGTAATTTTAAATGAACTGCTGATTTGTCACAGCCACAGGCAGCCTCCCCCACACAGGGAAAACAACTCAAACTGCATATTTTATTTCCCTGAAGCAAACAAAAGTAAAGGGATTGCTGTGTAGCCTGTTGCTGTGAGCTTTGGCCATTTGCATTGCCAAAACAATTACCAACAGCAGGGTCTTTTCATTGTGATGCTTTGGGGTTTTCTTTTGTAATAATAGACTTTTTAAGCACCATTAACTATATCTCCATAGCAACCTTGCAAATAAACAGAAATCAGTGCCAAGCTGAACTCTGAGTTTAACGCTCACATCGACCCTTATATGCACAGCTCTTCTCTAGTGAAGTCCACTGGGTGAATGCAGGGGAGTTGGACATACCATAAGTGGTTATAGATTTATTACACACTGTAGTCTGAAGGATTGATGGATGAGAGGAAGCAGCGAGGCAGACCGAGAGGAGGTAATATCATTTTTTGTGGATATCACAGTTTGGTTGGCTCAGCTCAGTTGTTGTTGGACAGCTGTCTTTCTCTTCTCCTCTTTGCTTTCGCCGCCATTAAAACATTTCTGCTTCTTTTCTTTCATTTTATTATCCTGCTTCCTGCCCCCACCCTGTCGAAAAACAGATTTACACCTCTCGCCCTGACCTCTCCACTCTCCTTTCTTCTCCTTGTTTTGCACTCTTCACTTCTTGTTTTGTGTCTTCCTGCCCATCCTTCCTCCCTGCACCTCCTCTCCTCTCAGCACATTGTTATGGTATCAGAACGGAGTATTTGCTAAATATGTTGGAAACTAAAGGGATGTTTTGCCTGTAGGGAAAAGCTGCATTACAATGTCTTAGACTACGAAAGCTAATGTAATCATTATTGTTTGTGTTACTTACAATAAATGTTCAGTGATGTAAGTGCTGAAGCATTTTTATTAATCATAGCAACACTATCCAAAAGCCAAACAAAATCTTCTGTATGTCTGTGAGGAAGTCTGGTTTTAGACAGTGGTGTAAATTAACTAAGTACATTCACTCAAGTACGATTTTAAGGGAATGTGTACCTTTACACCACTACATGTATTTAATCCCTTTAGTTTACAGATCTGGATTAATGATGGTAAATAATCAGCCCTTAAATCAGACTTTAGTTCACCTGCAGTAAATCCAGCAGCTACCCTGCAGTATACAGAGCCATTCAAACTAGCTGCACCTTTACCAGCTCTGAGAACACTTTAATGATCAATAATTATAAAACATATCAGAGATATTATTCTGAAATGGACGATCAAACAATGACTACTTTTACTGTCTCTACTTTAAGTACATTTAGATGAGAGTACTTTCTACTTTCACTGGAGGAACATTTTGAATACAGGACTTTTACTGTGACAGAGTATTCCTACACTCTGGTACTTCTACTTTTACTCAAGTACAAGATTCCAGTACAACTCCCACCTCTGGTTTTAGGGGTATTGCATATGGAGTTAAAAACTGTGGAGCAGCGGAGTGAAGAAGAAATGTGTGTTCAGTATTCAGCAGAGCAGAACAGCGCAGAGTAGAACGGGCTTTAATTCACCCAGATTGGGATTTCAGACCTGACGCCCTGCTGTTACACACACACTGTCAGCACATTCCTCCAGCTGGCTGCACACACACACACACACACACACACACACACACACACACACACACACACACACACACACACACACACACACACACACACACACACACACACACACACACACACACACACACACACACACACACACACACACACCAAACACATGACAACACACATGACCACAAGCACTCATGAGGCTGGTAAGAGAATGAACATGTGCATATTTAATGTATATCAAAAACGAAAATATGTCTCCCTGTGTGTTTTACGAGTGTGTGAAGGTCGCTGCAGATGATTTATCAGTGGGAAAGATGCATGATGGAGCCCTGCAGGGCAGAAGTGTGTAGCTCTGTTTGTGTAATTCCTCTGCTTATATTTAATGTAATATGGTGTGTGTGTGTGTGTGTGTGTGTGTGTGTGTGTGTGTGTGTGTATGTGTGTGCTAGTGTTATTTTAATGTTATTAGTTTGTATTTGCGAGTTTGTGGATGTTGCATGTGGTTTTATGTAGATATTAAACGTGGGAATGTTTATTCTTTATTTCTTTATAAAAACTATAGTGTGTTCTCTCTTGGCAAACACACACACACACACACACACACACACACACACACACACACACACACACACACACACACACACACACACACACACACACACACACACACACACACACACACACACACACACACACACACACACACACACACACACACAATAAGCAATAAGAGAACTAAACGGAGGAAACAGAGAAGGCAAACAGAGTGTTGTATTCCAGCTGTGTTTGGTATATATGAGTGTGCATGTGTGTTATTATTTTCCATGTCTGTCTAAGAGAGCTCTGAAACATGTCTTATCATATATCACTTCTTACAGTAACATTAAACCCTACACCGATGTGAAACTCTGCACCAGGTCCGACATCAAACCCCGAAGAGTTACGGCAGCGTGTGTGTGCAGAGACAGTTTGATGTGCATTACACCGAGATATATGGACTCACAGGACGCAGCCACCTCAAACATCTCACGTTTTACATGTGGGAGAAAGCCAGAAGCAAATGACGTATTTGCTGACCAAACGCTTATGTCTTCTGAAAAATATGAACGGTGGCGTCATGTGCATAACTCACAGCGAGACATCTAGCAGCTACCTGACCCAAAACTACACAATATCCCAAATATGTGAGGGGAATATCTTACTGCAGACTGAAAAATATCATGTGTTATGCAAAGGCAGAGCAATGAAAGAGCTGTGTTTGTTCCAGTACGTTGTCAAGTAATCACATACGAATGCAACAATTCTCATAAGCATCTGCACCCTGGTGTAGGCTTTACTGTAGAGGAAGAATATTTAATGTGTTGGGGTGAGAACTGGAGCTACTTCTGATCAGAAAAAAACCACTACGCATAGGGAAAGATGAGGAAGTGTTGGTAGGACTCAATAGACAAACAAACAGCTGGGCAACAATAAATGAATACTATCTTTAAAAAACAATTAAGATTGGTGAGACCAAGTGACTCTTCTGTAGACAGATTTTATGATTTAAAGGAGGAAAATGTGTTTATATAACCTGTTCATCAACAAATGTGTGATACAAAATATATTATTTCCCAGGTCAGAATAACCTGCCCAAAAGGCACAAAAAACCATAAAATTAGAGGTGCATAAAGTGCCTTGAAAAACTAACTTGAGTAGAAATAACAAAACAGCCTTTTCTATTTCATCAAACCACGTAAAATGTGCCTTTTACTCCATGAAACAAAGACGTGTCAATTTAAACAACTTCTATGTAGAATATGTGGTAACAACAAAACAAATTAATGTCAAATGAACAATTTGCACTCGTACTGAATGCCATAAATATTTACTCATGATGGAATATATACAACACCAGAGACGATGAGCAGAGTAAATATTTGGTCTGCGGACAGTAGGTATTTTCTGTGTATGGAAACAAAGAGTCACACCACAGTTCAGAGTCAGGACAAAGTGTGTGACTGTAGTCTTATGATGATGGTAACCACCAGACATGTGGACTCGAGTCACATGACTTGGACTCGAGTCATGATTTTAATGACTTCAGACTTGACTTGATCAAATTCAGCATGACTTGCGACTCGACTTGGACTTGAATACTATTAACTCGAGACTTGACTCGGACTTTGCCTCTTTTACTTGTAATGACTTGACATGTCTCGAGTCAAAACCTAAATTTCCTGATCATGGACATCCTTCCCTGCAATGCCAACTTGCGAAGCCCCGAAGACCGTAAAGTGCGAGAGCCCGCAGGCAAGCGCGAGCGATGCAATCATGTGGCGGATTTTGGCCTTTTTGGATTGGATCAGGGATTTAACCAACGTGATTGGATAATCCCCGGCTTTCCCTCATCTGTTTGTTCACGATTTTCCCAGATTTCACCTACGGAAAGATGCAATTGCACCGCGGAAGGGAAGCTTAGTCGAGAGCTGTCCGTCCGGTCTGCATGAAAAAACAACCTTCTCACTGCTGTTGCACATGTTAGTTCTCTCTCTCTCTCTCACTCTCTCTCACACACACACACACACACACACACACACACACACACACACACACACACACACACACACACACACACACACACACACACACACTTACATTTTCGAGGCAACACCTGAGAAAAAAAATGGTTCACTTTTCATTTTCCCGATGTGAACCCTAAAATAACTGCCCCTATTTGTCTCTGCTGTTTTTGTAAAGTAGTTTTGTAATGCAGATTAAACATTGTTTATTAAAATATTAAGTCTCATTGTAATTAAAGGAACATGTTTACATACTGTAACATGCTCAAGCACTGCTTTCAGACATCCACTCAGCTCATATGCCTCACTGGTCAAGGCGCTTTACTAACTTTATGGTCACATTGGTGCCTTCCGTGCTAATACAATTCAAACCCAATATTCACTCTCACTTGTTCTCTAAGATACTTTGAAGGTCTTAAGGCGCATGTGTATATCGTAACAGATTTCAATACAGAAACATTGAACATATTTCAATCTGTACTTATAAAATTAGACTGTAGATTAGATTGATATGTTCAAATTATGATCGATAGTCTAATAATCGCAATATTAAGTGAAGAGTACATGATGACTTGTTCAGGACTTGAAAAAGATCGGGACTTTGACTTGGGACTCGACTTGGCTTTGATGTGACTTGGACTTGGACTCGACTTGCCCTTCTCTGTCTTTACTTGGGACTTGACTTGGACTTGACTGCTAAGACTTGGGACTTGTGACTTGCCAAACCGTGACTTGGTCCCACCTCTGGTAACCACTATGAATTCATACTCACGAGCATCGGGACAGAGGAGTAAATGATGGCTAGATTTAAATATCCCACTGGAATCCCTTAAATGTAGTCATGCATGTGTGTGTAGGGTGGTCTGTGTGTGTGTTTGTGTGATGCTCTTGCATTTATATGTACATGAAGTAAGGACACAGGTCTGTGAGCCTGTTCATCATTGGGCTTGTATTTTTGGAAATAGTCAATAAATCCATCATAGCCTGCTTGCACACGTGCACACTCCCACATGCAAATGCACGTACCAAAACAAGGCCACGCATTCTGAAGTGCTGATGCTTGTAGTAATTGCACGGGTTGTTACCACGGTGATAAAATGGCCAATAACTTGCTTACCTGGCCTGTGAATGGACATGCTGCTGGACAAACACACACACACACACTCTGTCTCTCTCTCAAAAACAAAGGAGTGCTACATACGGTAGAAAAACGCAGAGTGCAGGAAAACTAAATCATAGCCCATGCCTTCATTTTCCCATCATGCCACAGTAAAAGATAGTCCCACAGTGCGTATAAACAGGCAGGACATGCTAACACGGACATTTCTCGTTGGCTTCTATTTCTGTCTGAAACAGCGTTCCACTAAATTAGGCTTTGTTGTAAGGTCTCAGCGAGGATGTACAACGGCAAAAAGTACAGGGACTCATCGAACTGCTGGACTCATCTCTGCTGCACTTAAAATGCAAACCCATCTATTATAATCACATTCAAATTTACGCTGAGTTAGAGCGTATGCATGGGTGTGTGCGAGGGTCTGTGTATGCAATCAATCATATGAAGAGCTGGACAGCGGTACATGGTTATTGCATTAACACACTGCTTATACTTCTATAGCTTTAAAGTGCTGAGCAAAAGAGGCAGGAGATAAAAGCAGAAAGGAGACGGAGAGGTAAAGACAGGAAGAGGGAAGCGATAGTTGATGAGGTGTCAGTCGATGATCCAGTCGGTGTGACCAGTGACCACCTTCCTGGAACACTGAAGCAACATGGGAAACTACTGGAGATATCCTAAGGGTTGCTAAACTCAGGGGGAGAGTTGAAGGGTGGGTCTGAATTTAAAAAAGGAAATATTCTGCTCATTTTCAGGTTCATATCAGTATTCAGTGCCTCTACTGGGTCATGTCTCCATACATTAATGTTCAAAAAGTGTGTTGGAGGGAAACTCGAACACAGGGATTTTAGCCTTTGCAGACCATTGACATGCACAAAAACCTATAGAACACACTACAGAGAAGAGAAAACCCCCCAAAAACAGGGCCTCTTTAAAAATGACTGGTTGGAGACTTTTTACTGTATAGTGACTGGTTTGCTAACTGGCAAATACAGTAAGTTTAATAGAAAATAGATTGTAATAATTGCTTAAAAAATGTAAAATATATTTTTAGCCGTGATACAAACGGTGCAGTGTGGAAATGTCAGTCTGCCGCTCCAAACCAAAACACCAACTATAGGAGGGGTTGCCATGAAACTTTAAACAAGCATAAAAAAGGCCCAGATAGTGAATCATACTGACTTTGATGATCCTATAACCTTTTCTCTCACACACCATGATGTTTTCAGTGAAATATTTAAATAAACATTGTCTTTACAGTAGGATTAAGTACCTGATGAACTGAAGATATTCTGATCCTGTTTGCTATTCTGTTGAAAAAACAATGTGGTAGTACAGCCTTACACAACTGCTAATAAAGCCTTGAACACAGCCTTCATTCATAAAACTGCTTTAACTGTTTTTAAATCTGCATATCATGAAGGAGAATGGAGAGATAGACAGCTTTAGGGACTGGGGAAGATGTAGGCAGACAGATAGAAATACATGTCTCCCCAGTGGTGTGTTTGTGTCTTCGGAAACATGATAAATTACATAAATGTCCGCCGCTGGATGTTTACGTTCAGCTGTTTTACATGTTAACATAAATAAAGTCGTAAAAAGTGTGTGTCTTACTTCATCTCCAGGACCTCCTCCAGGTGCTTCCGCCGCTCAGCCCGCAGCGACGTCAGGTGACCTTCCTTCTCGGCCAGTGAGAGCTGAGTTGATGACAGCTTGGCCTTCATCACGTCCAGTTCCTGCTTCACCTTCTCCATGGCAGCCAGCAGGTCCTCCACCTGACACACACACACACACACACACACACACACACACACACACACACACACACACACACACACACACACACACACACACACAGAATGTAAGATATTGTATACTTTTTTCAAACTTCGGTCTGAATCTGATTATGTTTTCCTTCAACTTCGTATACGTGTGTGTGTGTGTGTGTGTGTGTGTGTGTATTTGACAGTCACGGTGCCTTTGAAATTATTTAATAATTGTTTTACATGAAAAGCTCTATTTTAGAACATCAAATGATTTTTTTCTCCTTGCTTTATCTTCTCTTCTATAATTTATCATTTATCTTTGTCGAGCTGTGTATCAGTTTGCCAGTTTATTGTTTTTGTTACTGTAATTCACACAGCACGCGCATCATACATTTTCCCTTGGGTATTTCTTTCTCTCTTTTTCTCTAGTTGTTTACTCACAATTTCTCTTTTACTAAAATAAAAAAGAGAAGTTGAGGGACGGAAGAAAAATAATTTAGAGAAAAAACAAGAGAGAAAGATCATCAGAAAGATACAGTACATATATTTCTTCAGAAAAACAGATGGCATCAGCAAAAAAAAGAAAGAAGATGAGCTAAATCTGAAAGCAGTTCCTGTTCAGGGAGAAAAAAGTGGGGAGCGAGATAAAAAATGAGTTTGCTGGTAAAATACTCCGTTTTCTGGGTACAGGAGGACTGCTTTAACATCAGCATGAATGAATGAACAAATGAACACACTGTTTTTCCGCACAAGCTGTACCAGTGTACTGTCACAACACGTAAAGGTTCCCATGCTGCCGTTTACTAAAATAAAAATGTGACGGATTGGAATAAAAAAAATGAAATGGTGACGACATGAATGAACAGTAAGATGTACAGTAAAAAGATGGTGACTGAGTGATGTTTGTAATGATTATTTGTTACCTTTGACCACGTAAAGCCGGCTGTGGTGAACTCATGCATTGGAATGTGAGAGAGCTGCATACGAAAAGAGCAAAGACAGAGAGAGATGGGGTAGGAGAGAGGACACAGAGAAAGGAAATGGTATGGACAGAAAGAGAACAAATAGGGGAAAGAGCAGAGTGGACATAAGAAGGATAAGGGGATGATGAGAGTAGGAGTGAGGTGTTAAAGAGGACAAAATGAAGTGGAGGCAAATAGGGCATAAACAAACGTAGTAAAGAGGTGTATGAGGAGCGGGAGTTATGACAGAAACAACACAAATGCAGAGAGGAAAAGCAGAGAAGAGAAGAGAAGAAAGAGAAGAGAAGAGAAACATTGTAAAAGAGCTCAAGTGAAAAGATAAACTGTTACGCGAAAGAAACAAATGCTAAGCTTGTGAACAAGAGATAAAAGGATGTGCAGACAGAGCTAAATGCTGAACAGTCAGAAGCACAGGTAGCGTTAACAATGCAATTCAGACGAGACAGAGAGAAGGAGAGGAGTGTGAGACAAGGACAAAGGCTGAAGAAGTAGAGGGAAAAGGCTAACGGAGATGTAGAGTTTGAAGGATGGAAGGATGCAGGGAGGGATGCAGGGAGGGGTGAGGAGTGACGAGGCTCGGCTGGAGAGGAGGCTGCAACCCTTCAGTCTGCTGAATGTGTGTGTGCGGGTTTCAACTTCAGTTTAGGAGGAAGAAAAGAAGTTAGTGAAAGACGGAGAGTGTCTGTCTTCAGTTTTGGAGTGTGTCATACTCTTGACTCATTCCATTGTCAAACACACACACATCCACCTCTGTTTAGTGATCACACACACAGCATGACTCACATCTAGCAGAAAAGCTTCAGTATATTTACTTGTGGTATTGGTCAACCACTTTTGTCTGCAAACCCTGGGACAGTCCCTCTCTTCTCACACACATAAGGTTGTCAATATACAGCAGAAGTGTATGTGTCTGCCAATATAAAGTCACGGTGTGTGTGTGTTCCTGTTATGCCAATGTGTGCCAATGCTATTATAAGCCATGTGTGTGCCTTTGAACCTCCCTCATTAAGGGAGGAAGTTGTCATCGTTTTATAAATCATGATGTGAAAGGGTAATTGCAGTGACGCGGTTAAGGAAACAGGAACACCAAAATATTTATTTACAATTTACTCTTGTGTATAGAGACACGTTTCCAAGTCAGAAAACCAAAGTGGTGTCCACTCTGGCTGCTGCTGAATGCCATATTGTGCTGGGACTGCTATTTAAATGCCGCGCCGTTTAAATAGTAGTTAGCACTTCTTTTCCGCCATGACTGTGTGTGTACGGATTATGTGGAACGCCGTCCTGTGTATAACTGTCCTGTCAGTGAGCACAGATGTGTGTAAGGCTCGGTGAGTGGTGTTGACGTTGGATGAGGACTGCGCTGAGTGTGTGTCTGCCATCTCCACTCGTTTCACCGCACGCTGCCGTTTCTGCTCCTTCCTCCTTCACTGAAGCATTTCAACTGGAGGACGCTCTCCAGCACACCGCCCTGGCCTCCATGGCCTCCGCTACGTCTAAGTAAAGCTGCCACTTGTAGGATTTCAGAAGATTTTGATATACTCATGCCAAATTAAATGTGAGAGTTTGGCACAATTAGTGTAAACACATTAAGCCAGAGTCTGCTTCAGGAGGATACACATGTTGGATGGGACTTTTCCATCTTTCCTTTCCTTTTATTGTGAAAACCCAAAGCTTTTTAAGCCATAGGTTATTACTGTTATATCTGCTTTGTTTTTGATAAGTTGCTCCAAGGACGACAGAACTAAACTAAAAAAAAAGGAACTTATAGCTCCTTTAGTGTATTTTTATCTGCTTTCTAACTGGATTTGAAGAAAAAAAGGAATTATTATGCATTAAAGAAAAATGGCTGAGTAGGAGTAAAAAACAGCGACTCATCAGGTTTGTGGTCGCCATGGACCTACTAATATGACTCAAAGGAGACCTGCCAAGGTAGAAAAAGGGAACTTTGTGAACTCCGGGGCCAATCTTTGGAGTGTTTCACGGTTGTCTTTCTCTGCCTTAGTAGAAATAAGTATTTAGTACTTCCCTTGCAGCAGAGACAATGGCCTTGGAACGAAATACAGACTCTGGCTCGTCCAGTCTAAATGCAGGCTAGGTTCCTGAAATGGCTCCTGGGCCTCCTGAAAGGTCAGTACAGAGGGAACAGGCTACATATATGTCCTCCTAAAAAAATATAACCACAACCTAAAACGGTTATGTTCAAGTGACAAAGCCCTTTAGTGGCTTTTTTCTAATACTGGCAAAGGAGACATCAGGGGACGTTATTACATAAGAACGCAAAGTGAGGAGGTCCAGTGGGATGGAAGTGTCAGCAAAACTCTAAATTCAACACAACGGTATAATTGTGTTCATGATGAAATCCTGCTTTCCTTCACTAAGTAGAAATGTCAACCCAAGCCATGATGTTTCTGTTTTATTTGCTAAGACCTAACCAACCACATCAGAAAAACAGGATGTGTTTTTCCAAGGTAATAACCTGCACAAATGTTTTACTTCATTTGCTGAGATTTTGCTAAATATTGTATGATCATGATGATTTGTGCTCAGGAACATGATTTGTATGTATATTTGTAAGCACATATTATGTATCTGCTTGCTTAAATCACTACAGCTGCATCAAATTTCCAGAATCAAATCTCTTAAAATGTATTTTCAGTAGCATCATTCCTACAAAAGAAAAATGGCAGTTTTTTTTTCCTTTAGCACCTCAGAGACTTATATTGCCGTGGCACCCCTGACATTAACCCTGGGTGAGGGTGTTAGCAGTAAAATGTGTGTTTGCATGCCTGTCTTTATGTGTCTGTCCAGAAGTAGCCTGGTGAGTAGAGGTCAGAGAGGACGGCCAACACAGAGAGGCAGGAACAACAATGGAGCCGGCGATACTGCCAACAGCTACAGCAGCCGTGTTTTCTCAGCGCAGTTTTCATCCCTACAGCACACGCTGTTTTTTCCCACTTGTCAAAACCCATCCAGGCTCTGAGGAACATTTCCCATCTCCATGCCCTCGTTACGTCTCTGGCACCCAGGGGAGTGACACACACACTCCCACTGGTCTGAGGTTGAATCCATTAAACCCTTCCCTTCAGAGCCTCCCTCAGCACCGCTATAAGCTTTGCTACTGTCCTGATATAGATAACAAATATTACAAATTGGAGTGGTGGGGCTCGAGCTGAATTTGAGAAATAGCTGTTTGTGAGCTCGGGCTGGAGTGGACAAAATACTAGCTGTTCTTTAAATAGGGATTTATTTACCTCTGGGCAAACACACGAACACATGCACGCACGCACGCACAGACACACACACACACACACACACACACACACACACACACACCTGAATGAGCTCAGTTGGCACAGGGCATATGTGCATGCCGCTGCCATTAGCCACTTTTGGCATAGCGATGTTTAGCTATGTCAGAAAGGGTTTCTATGTCGCCCTTCAAATGTGTGTCTGTGTGAGCTTCCTGGTGTCCAAATGTCCCAGCAAAGACAGGGAAATGAAGGAAATCCTCAGGAGGGAATTGTGTAAATCTAAAATAATAACCGATTTTTAGGTTTAGGGAAAGGTTTGGGTAACACATTAACTGGTCGGGGGTAAGAATCCTCTTTAGTCATGCACACTGTGTACTGTGTGTGTGTTAGCTACTGACCTGTTTCTCAGAGTGTGTACGTGCGTGCTCCTCCTGGGCGAGCACCACCTCCCTTTCCGCTGTGATCTGAACGCTTTCCCTCAGCGCCTCCTCCAGCTCCTCGATGCGCTCCTCCTTCTGGCGTAGGGAGTCCTGCAGAGGGAAAGCATGCAATGTGAGGAGAGAGCATAACCTTTAGCCATGCTGATAGCATCAGTTTATTAATTCAGCTTCTATTAAGAAACATACACAATTCCACGACAGCAGTTCTGTGACTGAACTTTGGCACATCAAGGGTTTTAATGCTGATCATTTAAAGATGCCTTTTAAGCTTTTTGAGGTTGTCCCTTTCCTGTAGTGTGTTATAAAGGTTTTAGTGCATATAAATGTTCTGCAAAGGCTAAAATCCCTGTGTTCCCTTCAGAGGGAGTTTCTCTCTCTCACACTCCCCCCCCCGAGCTGAACAGCTAACCAATCAGAGCAGACTGGGCTGTGGTTTCAGACAGAGGGTGAAAAGAGGTGCAGTATGAGAAAAATAAAGAGCTTTTTAAACATTAAAGGATGGAGACATGTCCCAGGAGAGGCATTAAGTAAAAATGTGAACCTGAACATGAGCAGAATATGTCCTGCTTAAACATTCATTACATTTGCAGGTATTTTGTAATGGACAAAAGTATCAGATAAATTAAATATTGTGTTTCATGATGACATCTGTTTACAGATCCTGAAAGCTTTAGACTCAGCGGAGCATATACAGTACTTCCAAATTTGGTGCCAATCCACTTCAAAAATAAGGGACTAATAAATGCTGAATCCCAAAGCAAACATCATGGTTGCAGTAGAGGAAGTTAATAGGATGTATTATCTATGCACTATGGAAGTCTGTACAAAGTTTTATGACAGTCCTTCTAATACTTAATGGTTATACTATACAATTCAGCAAGTTTACGATAGCTTTTTCCTCCTGGGTCATCAAATGGTTTCATGCGAGGCTTTTAATGCAAGCATACACTGGCCAGAAACTCCATTGGCTCACATAAGGTATAAAACTTTCCTTGATCTAGGATTCTTCAAATCTGACAGACTGCGTGTTACTACATGACATCAGTTTCTTGTAACAGCAGCTTTCTCTGTCACATCTTGCTTAACATGTCCCCGAGGATTAAAACCTTGGACACCCTTCATCCCAACGACTGGAATAAGCTGCAAAAGATTAGCAAATTAGACAAAAATCTGATCTCCATCTGACTCTGAGGACACTCATGAAGCAGTTTCCAAGTAAAACGACTACATGACCTTTCCACCGATTCCCCATAAAGAGGCTTTTGCCAGGCTTCTTGGTTCAATTAAAGTCGAATGAATACCTGATGGAGAGGAAGATGAGACATTACAGTGGCGCTGAACAAACCTCAGGGGCATCTCCAACACATCTGAATCCTGCTCCAGATCCAGCATTACCCAGTGTCTAACTATGCAGACTGAGATGGACTTTAATTACGTTAAATCACCCTATTGTACTGAATTAAATAAATGCTCTGAGTTACACACACATTCCTTTACAGAATGCAGGAATTACAATTGACACACACACTAGTCATGGTCATAACCGCTGCGGTCTCATGAGTGGGACTGACTCACATAGCTTTCAGCTCATCTCCTTACCACAGGCATACACAGAAATGACAAGTTCCCAACTCCTTAAACCAAAGATCCATCACAGCCACACACACACACACACACACACACACACACACACACACACACACACACACACACACACACACACACACACACACACACACACACACACACACACATACACATACACACACACACACACACACAAAGAGTGTTTTCATCTGCCTCTCATCAGACACTGAGGTTGCGATTACTGGAAGAGAAGAGGGAGGAGGAAGATGAGGATGGACGAGGGAACAAAAGGAAATAAAAGTAATTAAGAAATGCTGAAAAACTACACATGGCCGTTCATGTCGTGGTAAATCCACACCTCCACAGACAATTAGGAGATGCTCTCAATCACATAGTTTAGTGTGTGTGTGTGTGTGTGTGTGTGTGTGTGTGTGTGTGTGTCCTTTATACCTCCTCTAATCACCTCACCTCCTTCACTTTTACGACCATGTTCCTCTCCTCTCCATCTTCCATCTGCTCTCCCTGTCAATCATCCCCTTCAGTTTCCCCCTCACACGTACTCCCAAAGCGAGAGCTGCATTTTGTGTGTGTGTGTGTGTGTGTGTGTGTGTGTGTGTGTGTGTGTGTGTGAGTATGTTTGACATTGCCTCAGGCTGCTTCCTGTCACAATTGTCACGTTATGATGAACCGTTGTTGGGATAGCAGACATTATTCAAGGTGGGACGGAGAGAAGGAGAGACACTTTTTTCTGCCTTACTTTTTTTCCACCCTCATCACCCTCCTTTAACTACCAGCTCCCTCCTCCCATTCCTCCCTCCTCTCCCCCCCTTCTCACCTTTATCTGCTGGGAGCTTTGGTTCAGGTTGTCCTCTCTCTTCTTGGCGTCGTCCATCATCTGGGCGTTCCTGCTCTTCTCCAGCTGCTCCTTGTGTTTCAGGTTGGACATCTTCTTTGACTGGTCCTTAATCTGCCTGCGCACACACACGAACACACACACACACACACACACACACACGATACAAGGGGAATGTTAACGTATGCATACAATTGTTAAGACCTTCCTTATTTTCTATAAAAGTAATATAACAATAGTTTTGTGATCCATTAAGTCCATGAAACACACCGGCAGAAGGATGTATTAGTTTAAACCAGATTTGATTTAGTGTAGACTGATTCTAAAAATGTTCAGGAGGCTTAATTAGCTTTTTTAAGAATAATAGGGTAACAAATAAATGACAATAATAATGAAAGTTTATCTATGTTATGGAGTAAATCATGTGCATGCACAGATTCAAATTGGCACTGTACTGACCCCCCCTCCCCACGACTTATGTTATTGTTCTGTTTTTTTGTTTATTTATGTGTGAACCTTGTGCTTGTATCGCTGTCTTTGTAATGTGTATGTGTAATTGTGTCTTTGATATAAGAAAAGCTTTTTGAAAGCAGAAGTATTGTGATTGATTTCAATAATATCCCAGAAACCGCCTCAATAAATGAGTCGTGGTGGCCTCTCTCAAATGAGCTGCGAAGTAAGGTCAGGAGTCTTTGTTACATGTCAGTCTTTCTCTATTTCCCACTATCTCCCTCAAATGAAAACATATTTGCAACAAAATTATTTTTCAAAAAATATAATATATATTGAAGAAACTAGTATTACACATGACTATAAATAAAGATCCTAATAAATATACACTTAAATACCCTCTCTGTCTTCAAAAACCTGCCACATGGACTCCACATGTAAGCACACAAACAAACAAACAGCAGCAAGACTGATCCGTCTTCATTATGCTGCCAGGTCACATGAGTGCAGCTGATGTTTAATACATAAAGTCTAACCGTCTCCAACCAAACGTATTCAGGACACGCTGCCATTAAGATGATGCTGCAATACGCTCTGATTAACCATTCTGTGCAATACAATGGTGTTATAAAGTCTCTAAGGGCCAACATTATAGAATACAAAGCTGTGGATAGACGACCAGATGACATTTGAGATTTCTCCACAGTGAGAAGCATGTAGGTCTTTTCACAGAGGGATTACTGGGTGTGTAAATCATCATCTGGGGAAAGGAGGAGCGATTCCTCTGGGAGCAGAGGGGTCAGGATGGAGAAAGGGTTTAATCCCTGTTTAAGCTGTCTGAAGGCCATTGTGCCTCTGTCACAGACCTATCAGCTATCATAGCAGCCTGACTCCATCAGGACCTTTCATACCTTTCACACACACACGCACAGATGTTGACTAACCCCGGATAATGCCACTGAGGTTTAACAACGGCTACGGACACAGATGAGAGATAAATGGAATGAATAAATGTGATGCTTCGCATGCACATACACCGGCAAATATCCAACATAGACACTTAGACAAAACAAATCTGCTGACTAACACATTAGAAACTCAAACTCAAGAAAAGTCTATTATTTTCTCTCTGTATGAATCAGTGAGTCTTTTGTATGTTTGCATTTTTTAAATGCCTGCTCTGTGTAAATGTTTTTGCACGTGTGTGCGATAATGTTAGCACAACTTTTACAGGCTCATAGATGAATCCATTTTCCTCACTTGCATCGCTGCAGCTGCCAGTAAATGGCTGACCTCCAGTGATGGGAATCAACAGAAAGCTCTGTCACACCAGCAGCAGAGCAGAGCGCTCATGGGAAATCATTTTTTACGAGCAGCACTCTGCATATTTTGTTTCTTAAGGTGTAAACAGGTTCCAATTGTCACAACCTTTGACCTTTGTCCGTGCACCACAGAGCTGTGGGATTAAATCAGCGCGTTTGTTGTGCATATGTTATTTCACTTATTTCAACTAGCTTTATTCTTTTGAGTGCAATTTTCTGTCTGAGTCATAATAGGTACACAGAGTATTTGTTTCCACCTAGCGTAATAGACATATTCTAGTGTTGACATTTTTGTATGATATCCCCTCTGTTTCATCTTTCCTGTTTATCTAAGCAATAAACTAAACTAACCTGAAGTAATGGTAGCATCCATCAAATGGCTTTTACATCAGTCTCACTGCCAGGAAACTTGAGAAATGATATTGGCAGAAGACGGCAACATAAAATCCTCAATGTGTTTGCTAAAAGGTCCAGGGGGCCCAATTCGAAATGTCCAGAGAAATTTGGGAAGCAGGAAGAAAAATAAAAATTCAGCAACGGGGCCAAAGCTGCTCTGCTGCACCTGGGCGCTGAAAGCCAGCAGAATAATAATCTCAGTGTTAAAATGCATGTGCACGTGTGGTTTTTTTGTATTGTTTCTGTATGCATTTTAAAGGCCTACATGTGTTAAATTGCGTCGTTATCACATCAAAATGGGGTTGAAACGCTGACGGTAAAGCAGATGAAATAAGCGTGGGTTTGGATTCATTAGGGTTGACTTTTATTTCCTTTGTTCTGTCCAGATTTCAGTTTACACCCTGAATGTGGGATACATTTGAATATTTAAGATGAATGTGGTGCTCTACGCCCTGTGTGAGTGCGCAACAGGTCATAAACAGGCAGGAATGTTCCTATTGGAGGATCTCCAGGAAGCTCCGAGCATCTGGTTAGCTGAGGTTTCCCCCCTTCATGCTACATTAACTGCACGTATGCGCGTGCTTGTAGAGTAGACTTTTAGTTTCAAACGTTTCTGATGACCCAATGCTCAGTTTACACTTACATCTCTTTCTTCTTTTGCAAACACTAAACACGTGTTTTGCGCAAACCCTATGTGTTACCCTATGTACTATGTGCCTGGCATTTATTTTTTCCTCCTCTTCGCTAATTTCTTGTTCATTAAATCAAACTCTGATCTTTCCCTGCACTTATTTGCTCCTTATTTTACATTTTGCATAAGCATGAAAGGAAATCATTGTTTTGGAGGGAAAATGTACTCGTCCCGTTTTCCTCTGGATGAAATACTTTCATCAGAACATGGATCATTTCTCCCTTCCTTTCCTCTCCCTGATTACCTACACTCCCTTTTTTGTCTCATCCATCTCCTCTGCTTTCCCTCTGACTCCTCGTCTCTAAAAAAATATAAACCAGGAATCAAACACAACAGTCAAACAATCAACTCCTTTTCTTCTCCAAATTTGGGTTTATCATCTGAATATGAATCTTATTTATCTCAATGTCAATCATCTGAGATACTCAAGGGACATTTTATCAGCTGTTAATTTAAAAGCTGACAGGTATTATAACAACATCTGCCCACAGGAAGTCACACATCCATCTGTGTTCTTTCAAGCTAAACATTATTTTTTCGTATACTTGTCAATTTGAGAATTTGGGCTGGTGTCCTTCCATAACATGTATTAACACTAGTGATGCCGTGTGTATAGGAACATACATACATCAGATGTATATTTCCTAAATGCTTATTACATATTTCCCCGTCTGAAATCTTTGGGATGTTGACTTTATTTTAAACAGAGCCTGGTGGTGTGTAATGATGCAAGGAGCTCTGTATGGCTGTGAAAAGGCATGAGGAAGGATCATTCCTCTATAGGGTGTAATAATGTACCACATTAATATTATTTCTATGTTGTTATGTAACTGTAATGTTATGACATGGGTTCACATTCAACTGTGACACATAAATCCTGTGTCAGTGCAGTTCCTTTCTTTCCACACCACATTTCCTCTATGCTGATCTGCAAAACCATATGTGATATGAATATTAAAAAAAAAGTAGCACTGGCGATTCTACACATATTTAATTAAACACTAAAACACTTTGATTACTCTGGTTTAAGGAGCAAAAGTTGCTGGGTGAACTCGATGGCTCAGTGGAGGCATGTGAAGCGGTTTTAATATGTAAAATACTTCCTCTGAAATCATTTTAAACTACTGCTGCAGACTCACAGGAGAGTTAGCTTCACCCACAACGCTGTGAACACAACATACAGGCTCACACACTCACTGACTGGCTGGCACATTTACCCAAAATGTGCTGATAGTGTGGGACACACACACACACCGTGGAGGCTGTGAAATGTTCCAAACACAACCTGCTTTTTATTACCGTCTCCCAGTCGGACCACACGCAAATATCTGAAGCACACACACACACACACACACACACACACACACACACACACACACACACACACACACACGTAACATAACATGCATCTACTTTCCCACATCAGCACAGGAATACATGCAGACATGGGGGCAACACAAACACGTGCAAGCGCACACCTACACACTTGCTAAAATTGTTGTTGACAGCACTTTGAACTTCCTAAATTTTGCAAAACCTCAAAAATACCCTAATGTACTGACTGTCCACACACGCACGCACGCATGCACGCACGCATGCACACACACACACACACACACACACACACACACACACACACACACACACACACACACACACAACAATCTCATAAAATTGAGTAAACCTCAAAGTCTCCAAAACATTAAAATAACGTTTTAAGCTCCCTCATTAGCATGCTGCTGATATCCAGAGAGCCACATTAAGGTAATATTAATATTACATTTGGAATCCTGTATAAATATTTGATCAGAAATACTCGGGGGCCTCATGTATGTTTACTGCATAAAGTTCACCCAACATTAACATCAAGAACTTCCTTTTTACCATTCTGAATTCAGTATGTCCTTTGAAACTACAGGAAGTATCGGTTTGGTTTTCTAAGCCCGTACCAACTATGAAACTCGGAGACAGGAAGATTAGAAACGTTATAGTTTTGCCCACTTTCCGTGCGGAAGACAGTACAAGTAGGACATGTTGGTGGAATAAAATAAAACACTTCTGCTGTTGTTTGGAGAAAGACTGCAAAAAATTCCTAAGTTAGAGACAAAACGATTAAAAAAATATCTTACTTAATAGCGTCTGTCTTCATTTCAGAGATAACAAACAGTAACAGGGTTAGCATGTGACCGAGAGCTGGAGTTGATCTTGGCTGTGTCTTTCTTTTAAATGGAGAGCGACAGGTTCCAAGAATTAAACACGGACACTGTTCTTCAGGCCTTATGTTTGTCTTTTGATCTGAACTCTAGATTAAAGGCTGAGTGAACAGAACAACCATTAACGTGTCTCAGTACTTACATTATACCAATAACTGCAGGGAATACATGCTGTCAGATGAGTACATTACATTACATAAATGTTATTTTGGGGTTTCTGGTGTCCTCTGGATGTTCACCAGCTCAAAGTACATAGTTATCATTGTTTTATCACTATGAAAATTCATCATATTTCAGAATTTTACATAGATTTCTTTATCAGGGTTGAAACGGCATATTGTTTTTCATGATTTTTTTCATTACTGTTGATTTTGTTACTTATTTTCTGGATTGATGTATTGTTTTGTCTAAAAAATGGCAGATATATAATAAAAACGTACCATTATAACTTTTGAATTTTCAGGGAAATGTACTACAACTTGTTTGATTTGAGTATCCAAGCCGCAAATACTAACACATTTTGCGATTATACAGTATACAACAACTGTGCAGCTAGCATTTTTTCTTCTAACTATTGATCATAATACAAAAAAGTATCAATTTATTATAAGGCATAAAGTCATAATATACAGTGAGCTGCCACTTTAAACTGTACTGTCGATGCATCTTTTTTTGTGAATACTGAACCAAAACTGTAAACAAAAAATGTAATTTCCCTCAGTACTGGGAATGATGTGTGTGTGCAGATCTTTTAATTAGATAACTCTCAGCAGTCATTCCTACTCTAGTGTTGTCACCTAATAGCTGGCAGTCTTTCTTGCATCTGTGAAAAAAAAAAAAAAAATGTGCATGTGTGTGTGTGTGTGTGTGTGTGTGTGTGTGTGTGTGTGTGTGTGTGTGTGTGTGTGTGTGTGTGTGTGTGTGTGTGCCTGCTTATTGTCACCCATTAGCTGACAAATCCGTGCCACCTCAATGCTCAGAGTCATACGGGACCTCAAAGGGTTCCCACGCACGCACCCACACACACACACGCACCCACACACACAGAAACAATGCAATTCCCTTTTAAGATACAGAAACCTTGATGTCAGACATTTGGCAGTGGATGAGGAGTTCCTTAGCGCAAGATCAAAACAACCAGAAAAAAAGACAAGGCGAGGGAAAGAACTGAAAAAGGACAGAAGAAGAAAAAGAAGTCTTCTGTCGTCAGATAGCGAGGCAATGCTAACTTTTTCTTTTGTTTCTTTCTCCCTCTAGAGTTAAATCACAAAACACCAGAACAACGGCGAAGAGAAAGCTGACAAGACAGCAGGGGAACCGTGGCTCTGGAAGTTGAAAAGAATTAAAGAGAGCAAAGAAGCAGCTGGCACTGGGGAGACCTTCACGGCAGAGCGGAGCACAAAGAACTCAGACCACCACATTTATGCAGGAAACAGAAGGGATAAGTGCTTATTATGTGGTCCAACACAATGTGCAGGTCAGAGAAATCTCAATATGACTTTGATATGTTTGTTAGAAAAGGCCAAATTCAGACGTTTTGGTTCTGCATGTTGGATTCTCATTACGGACTGACCTTCTAATGCCGGTAGGAATACGTAAAGGCCCAAAAGAAGAAGCAGGATTTATGATTGCCATATTATAGAAAAAGTTTGATTTATTGAGTAAGATCTCTGTTAAATATTAAGCTACAGTCAATTAGCGTAGCTTACCATAAAGCCTGGAAGCCAAGGAAACAGTTAGCTTAGCTGTGTCCAAAGGTTAAAACAAATCCACCTACCAGCACCTGTAATGCTGACTTATAACATATTATATCTTGTTTTTTTAAAACTGTTTTAAACAAAAGTGGAAAAGGCAAAGGTTGCGGTTCAGTGGCGGCTATTTGCCGGACTATTTCTTGGCTAGGAGCAGCGACTTCTTGGAGTCTCCACTGATTGCCTTGCAATCTGATCGGACCATAAAAGATTGTGAAACCTTGGTTGAACATATAAAATAGTGTCTAAACTGTTTGACAAAAGTATGACGGGAATTAAAATGGGGAATGATTTCTCTGTCAAAGCCACAAAGACAGAAACCCAACAGAAGTACGCCGAGCAAAGGTTCACAGCTGTCCAACTTAATGACGCTGAAACTTAGCTCGAACATTTCTCCTGTTTGCTGAGGTAGCCTGGGACTTGAACTTAGATTTGGAATCGTGACAAGACTATAATAAAAGGTGCAGGAAAGAAACAATAATATTTCTTCTTCAAAGAGGCAGTGATGTGTCAGAGAAAGAGAGCACAGTGAAAGTCAAGGTGTCCCCTTCACAGACAGATAGACATGATGAGAATGATTAAAAACAGAGTTTATGGCAGAGCAAAGGAGATGAGAGGATGTCCCGATGCAAGGACAAGAAAGTTTGACAATGAAGGAGAGAGCGCGATGAGCGAGAAAGAGACAGTGACGGAGGAAGAAAAATAGGCGTGCAGTACTAACCTTGAGGCAAAACTGGGGAGAGCAGGAGACAGCGTTGCATTGTAAAGATAAAAGAAAGGGAGAGAGAGACAGAGAGGGAGAGGTGAGAGGGAAGACAGCAGTTGAGTGCTAGGTTAGCTAGCTTGATCACTCTTCAAAGAGGAAGGAGATGAGAGACAGAGGAAGTGACATCTACAGAGACAAAATTAACCAACAGACACATAAACGGGGAGACAAGTAAGGCAGGCAGACAGCCCATCACACAGACAGGTTAGGGGCAGCCATTTCTTTTTTTTAGCACAGTATTGAGCGTTACGAAAGGTCTGCTCACCTCACATGATCTCAACGAACATTTAGAGACACACACAAACTGCAATCACAAACCAAAGCGAGCAACTAGCCAATCAAAGCACAAGCTGAGAGCGTGCCCACTATGAATTATTTCTTCTTCAAGTGTTTTCATATTGCAAACAACTATTTTTCTTCCGCTTCCCGCAGGGGCCACTTGAAATGTAGGCAGCTCTTAGATTTGTGGTCTTCACCGAAAGGCATATGCATGTAATCATTTAGATATGAAATCGGAAGAAAATCCACTTCCTAAGTTGGTTGACCCAAAAAGCATTCCACACAATCACTCCTCGTGTGTTTGGTTTGCACTGGCAAAGCTCAAACTCCAGGGTGAGCTTATTCCTGGGAACGCACGCTAATGACAGCGTGCCAGAGACAAATTGTCCATTACAGAACAATATAACACGCAATAAACTTCTCTAATTTCCCATTACTCAGGTTTATACTCCACGTCTCTCTAAACCTCCTTCACTTCTCTCTTTTTCTTCTCCTTCCATGTCTGTCGGTTGCCCTTTCTTTCCCTCCCTGTCTCCACCCGTTATTTAATTTCTCACTGCTTGTTATTCTCCCTCTGCTACCACCACCTTACTTTCCCTTTTCCTCTTTCTTTCCCTCTCTATGTTTCTTACTTTTCCATCCAAATCCTTTATTTTGGCCATCAGGGCAGATTTTCAGCTACATTTCCGCTCAGTGTGAAGTCACCCAGTCTGCTCCAATTAACATCTTAGTTACTGAAATAAATAAACTGGTACCATTACAGCTGGATTTCAACTAAAGGCGAGAGAAAGGGGGATGATTTTTTCCCTTGTTCACCCACATCTGATCTTTTCATTAGGAATGTTCCTGCTGCGCACTCGTAGCCCAGGGTTAGCCTTGCGCCAAGCTAAGATGGCCACAGGCAGATGTATCTTCCTCTGAAAACCTGTTAGCTCGAGGCTAAGTCTTATAATGCACATCAGGGATAAATAGCCCTGGGATAATGTCACTATTAGTACACTTCTTATAACAGGGTCATTGATTGCAGGTTGAAGAAGTAGCTGAATATATTATTTTATTCTTAAACTATGTTTCATTATGTTTAATTCATAGCTATCCTAACCCCCATGTTTGATATTTGACATTGACAAATATTGACAATTTTGCACAACCAGTATACAAAGCAGGTGCATTAACATCTCTCAACTAAACCTTGTCAGACGTTTTTGGAGGCAGGACGAGGCACTCAAAAAAAATGCAATTACAAATTCATAATCCAATAATCCCCTCCCTAAAAAGTGATCGTCCAACTTAGAAAATGAAGGCAAGGTAGACCTTCAAATGTGCGAGAGCATTTCCTCAAAATGTGAGATATTTAGGAGCTGGTATATTTATAAGACTTTCCAAAACCAAAAGTACGAAAGCCAAAGTGTAAGAAATGTACTTATGTACATAATAAAACAGTCTGTAATATGAAAACAGTCTGATCCAACAATTGTATTTATTTAAGAGCATTTGAAGACTTTTTTTTACAAAAGTCTAGTTTCAAACTATACTCATACTAAAAAGTAAGGTGGATACAGTGATTTTAAGCCTTTTTTGGGGATCGGATTAGCATCAATAGCTAGCTAAAGATCATAAAGGTACCAGAGACCGCGGTCATGTGAGCTGGTAAGATTTATAGTTGTTGTCTATATATCACAAGCTTGCTGGACCTTGAATAAAGGACCTATTTTTAAGAACAGATAATATATTTTAAGTGGTAAATCAAACTTATGTAGTGGTTGAGGATGGAAAGATTGAATAGTGTAGCATGAGGGGGATGGGGCGTGGCATGGTTCAGTCAGTTCTGCCCTTTTCATGACTGTGTTTCACCAAGTCAGAAATGAACCGCAGCCTTAACTGAGCCAGGGATAGTTTCCCTCATTAGACATCTAATAGCAAAATAAAACCACGAAATGTTAAGATGTATAAAGTATCGTACTGCCTTACACCCTAACATAACCTCGACAAACCGCTGTGTGTGTGCCAGTGTGTAAAGGGAAAGTTAAATTCCCTCATAAAAATCTACTTAATCTTAATTTTACTATTACAAGATACTGTTCTCAAACGCACCGCATTAAGCCAAGACTTAATTCATTTCCTTTTTCCTAAGAGCAGCCTGCACAGATCAGATATTAAATATCAGTTGTAGAGAAGCCTTTATTTTATTATAATCCACAGGGAGGATGAAACATCTTTTAAGATCATAAATAGTCCCACATGTTCACCCATCTGACATTTAGAAGGGTTATTAAGTTGCACTACAATGTTATCTAAAAGCTAGTGCTGCTATAAATCTGCATCTGGGGCCATAGGCAGACTAAATAACAAACATGCACAGTTAAACCACACCAGCGGGAAGTCAGGAGGTGCTGAATTTTTAATGGTCTAGGATTTTTACTGGCCAGCTGGACAAGTGGGGAAACATTGAACACCCTCAAATCATTAACGTGCATTAGTCTTACAGTCGAACTACTAACAGACAGAAACAGAGGGTAGAGATAGGTTCTAAGGAAGTAACTACAGAAAAAAGATTAAAGGGAAAAAAGAGAGACGGCGCAGATGATCATTCAGAATTCAAAGGTGGCGTGAGGCATACTAAAATACACACGGACCCGTTTATTACTATTTTTAAACATTATTATTGAACTGTTGGCCATGAGATAAAGACACCTAACCCTGGCTAAGAGGCTGTTGTTAATACATGACTTAATTCCCTTTTTTCTAAATAATCATAAACAGACACACAGACAGAACAACAGACAGAAACAGATTTTTAGGGAGAAAGACAGAGTCAGGCAGGCAGGCAGGCAGGCAGGCAGGCAGGCAGGCAGGCAGGCATGCAGGCAGGCAGGCAGGCAGGCAGGCTGGCTGGCAGGCATGCATCAGTCAGGTGTACTCAGATAAAGACATACAGGTTAAGGTTAAGACAAGGTAGATACATAGGCACACATATAAAGTGAGAAACAGACAGGTTAAGTGAAAATACAGACAGGTTAAAAAGTAGTTAGAAACCCATTGCTATTAGCATTAAGTGTGAACCTCCCAGAATCCTAATGAAAGAAAAAGAGTGTGTTAAACTCTGCGAGTCAGGCATCTTCGGCTGAAAGTAAAACAAAAGTGAAGCGTGAAAAACAGAGCCACTAAATGAAAGAGTTGCATCATTGACAGGAACAGTGGCTCAGAGAGTTTGATGCTGTACTGTGCCCTCGTTTTACAAACTTTTGGGAGCAGGTCGGCTCGGCACGCTGCAGAATAACAGACAGAAAAACCTGCTGCTGATGCACAAGAGAGAGTGCATCTCCTGCCGAACACCTTTAGGAGGCTTTGCAAACTGTCCAAATGAGCAAGAGAGGCTCGTCCGACCAATGCTGTAACTCTTTGATGGTGTTTATTAGTGAACATACTCAGCTCTGTCCCATGGGGAAAAGGCTTGAGAAACATAAGAAATCCCTTCACACTTTTTTTTCTTTTCATTGCCAATTAATCTGCTGATTAGTTTCTAGTATTATATTGTTATGTCTACAGAATGCCATAAAACATATACGTTAGAATTTCACAGAGCTCATTGTAACATATTCAAATAGCTTGATTTTTTTAGATGCAATTTTTTTTTGTAAAATTGAAATAAAAATACCTGAATTGTTCAAACTCATTTACTGTATGTGTAAGCCCCTGACCCTTCTATTTGTAAGGGTCTCTTACATGTATTCATTCTAGGTTTTTAACTAATGTTGCTGTGCTGTTAGAAGTTTGATTTCCAGATGGAAAAAAAAAGACACAAATTCATGATTTTAAGTTTTGAATTCCTCAGCACTTTTCCACATGGGACTGGTTGCTTTCATAGTGCAGTTATAACCTGTCCTCTGACAAGCAAAGTGTGTTTTAGTCGTGCATCTGTCTAATCAACTGACAGGGCCACCAGCCACTCACGTGCCCAGGTAGTCCCACACCAGCCCCCCCATTGGCTGCTGAGAGGCAGCAGGGGGAGGGGCCTGTTTCCCAGACTGTTGAGGATGCGACATATGAGAAGCAGAGGGATTTCTGGGGCGGGACGTCGGAGCGCACACACACACACACACAAACAAACATAAACACATTCACGCAGATGCAGAATCACAAGAATGTATACATATTCATGCATACACACATGTGAACGATGTAGAATGATAGAAATAAGAAAAGAAGAGTGATGACAGAGGAAATAAAGCCAAATGGAAAGAGAAATTGGGAAGAAAGAAGGGAGGGGAAGGGGTGAGAAGAAGGCAAGACTAATGGATTAGATCTACATGGAAGATTACCCTCTCCAAGTAGTTTAAATCGAGTGGAACATGAGCATCAAAGTGGGAACAAATCCATTAAAGGATCTATGGCACATGTAAAGACAGCCTTGGATGTTTTCTACTGGTTCAGGTAAACAGGAGAAAGAGGAACATGCAGAAATTCAGTCTTTTCAAATACACAGTTTTTTTTGTCTCTGCTCTCTTACCTCTCCAGCTCGTTGATCTTTTTCTCCTTGTCGTTCTTTTCATTTTCCATCTCCCTGAGGATCTCCAGAAGTCGTTCCACCTCGGACTGGGCCCTCGCAGCGTCCTCTTTGTGCCGGGCCACTTCCTCCTCCAGGCCGGAGATGCGTTCAGAGAGTTCAGAGCTGGCCTGGGAATCTGTCGCTGCATTCTGAGCCTGGAACCGAGAAAGTAATTACTATAAATAAACCAAGCCTTATCTTACAAAGTACGGCAGCCAACATTTGATAGAAGTGATCAGGTCAAACTATCAAGGATATGCTAATAACAACATCTGTGTTGATGATGAGTTGTAAACCATTTCAGTTTACAGTGTATTTGAATATCTATATATTTGGTCTTGGTCTTTTGTTAATAAAATGACTTTATTACGTTAGAGATATTGCATTCAGCAAATCAGGTAGAACTGAACGACAGATGCTTTAACATAAGGCTTCATTTGAAAATCAAAAGTTATAACGTGAAGAAATACTAAATCTTAGGAATGCAAAAAAAAAGAAAAACTATAAAACATGAAAGATTAAAATGGTTCTTATACAATACATTTAGAGCTCCTTTGTTCCTGTGTAAAACAAATCCTTTCCATTCAACATTTCCAAAAGGTAAAAAAAATGAAAATGCAAGTGAAAAATATAATAACACATTTTTCTTTATTTTGGGAAGATTTTTCAGTAACTCAATGTTGTTTTTTCTACACATTTTTCCAAATAATTGTTCCTAACACAACAACTCTTTGTGGTGAGAATCAGTTTGAACTGATCAACTACTATAAATAAAAGTCCTAAGCATGTTTTTCTGTAAAAAACTTAAACAAGATGCTGTACTTTGGCACAGTGGGGCCTTGAGCTAAATGCTAGCGGCAGCATGCTAACAGCTCACACTGACAATCATAACATGTTTAGCAGCTCTAACGTTTTCCATGTTCACCGTCATAGATTCACATGCCAGCTTTCTTAACAGACGGAAACAGAGCTGAGGCTGATGGGAATGCAATTGCGTGTATTTGATCATGATAAAATAAATAAATGGGAAATTAAACGGAGTTGCAGTGGCTTTGTTCTTTCTGCTGCTCTGGTCTGCTGTACAGAAGAAGCCAAAACACGAGAAAAAGGAAGAAATGAAATATAACAAAGAAAAGAAAAAACAAGTTATAACCAGCTTAGAGGTCAGAACAGCTGTGTGCGATTCCCAGAAGCAAATGTTGCTCTTGGGACAGATTGACTTTGTGTGTGTCTATGTGCACACGCCTTGGACCCACAATACATAAAGCCTATTAGTTTTGGAAGCGGACAACAGTTTTTACAGGTCTTTATGTGGAGAAGAAATGTTTGGGTGTCTGACGATATTATAGGAAGATCTGGGTGGAGGGAAGAGGCAGAGAGAGAAAGACAAATAAGAAAGGAAAAAAGAAACACTTCACCCATGCTCCATGTCTATCAACTCACACACACATCTTTTTTCCATCCATGGTAACAGAAAGAGACTCAGAAATAAACTCTGATGAGAGAAACACCAGAGATCCACTGACACCTTCATATACATTCTTTCTCTCTGTCACACACACGCAAATTCATACACACACTGTGAGGGTGTGGTGGTGCTGCTGTCTTCTCCACTCTGTGAAAATGACTGTTAGCTGTTAGCTGTCAGCAAGCCATCACACACACACACACACACACACACACACACACACACACACACACACACACACACACACACACACACACACACACACACACACACACACACACACACACACACACACACACACACACACACAGCCAATCATCTCTCTTGAAAAACAGTTAAGGGAAAACAATGAGGGGAAAACGGGAGGGTGTTTTTGTTTAAAATCCTCAATGTTTTTGTGTTTCTGTGTGTATTTATTCCCAACGGAGAAACATATAATTGACGTCTTTGATTGGTAATTGTGGTCAGTCCATCCAAAACATAATTAGGTCAAAAACTGGTGTTACATAATGTTTTGGCCACATGTTTTGGCCCAGATGTAGTTCGAGACGGGTGCCAATTTATGCAACCTACGCCATGTCAATTTCATGCTTATATAAAACCATTAAAATCCACTTTTCCACCCTCTCAGCCAGATCTACATGCTCACTGGAAGAGAAATGTTCTAATAAAAAGTCATTCTTGTCAGCGTCTGACTGAGGAACTGACCTTCTTGAGTTGGTTCTCAAGTTTGACACACTCCTCTTTCTTCTGCTCCAGGCCGATCTCTAGAGTCTTCAGCCTGTTGTCCTTCTTCAGAGTGGAGGAGGCCAGAGAGGAAGCCTTCTCCTTCAGATCCAACACTGAAGTCTGAAAGGAAAAAAAATGAGGAAGGGAAAGAGTGGAAATGAGGGAATCAACATTGAATCAGTGCTAGACACTAACAGCTCTACTGAAGCGGCACATTTTAAGGGGGTCCTATTTTCAGGTTAGTATGTACAGTCTCTACTGGGACATGTCTCCATGCTTTAATGTTGAAAAAGCTCTTTATTTTTCTCATACTGCTCTGGTATTGTTAATTTAAACTAACAATCTTTGTTTTCTATGTGGAACAAATCTGCTCAAATCATCAGTGTTTTAATCAGGATTTAAAATCCATTTAGTTTAGTTTTCACCCTCTGTCTGAAACCAGAGCCCAGTCTGCTCTGATTGGTTAGCTGGCCGGCTCTGTTGTTTTTTGGTCAACCGCTTAGAAATGTCCCGCCCCTTAGCCTATCACGTACAATGTGATGGGGCTAAGGCTCAAAAGACTTCACAGATGTAGGGATTTAGCTGGAAGAGGGAGAAAAATAATATCTGTAGCATTACATTAAAATAAAGAAAGATTATCACTTGTATAGTTTGAAACTAATGCACCAGCACATGCAATGGTTTGTTGGTTAAGCAAACATATCTGCATTTCCCTTGTTGTTCTGAGTTTGTGTCTGTATGGTTTTTTGCACTTATTGTATGTCGCGTGGAACCAAAGCTGCAGCTGAATGAAATGTACAGTAATGTAAAAGGCTTTCCTATAGCTGGGAGATAGCCTCCGCCCCCTCTTGCTTTAAGACTCTTTCCCATGACCTGTCTCTTTTCTCACTCTTCCAGCTCAATCCTTCCAAGCATGAAGTTTCTCTCCCAATTTTTTCTGGTCTTTTTCTGTTTTGGTAGGGCCAGTGAAACAGAAACCGACGGGACCAGAAGGGGAGACACTCAGACGTGTAATTTTACCCTTCACTGACAATACCAGCTCCAGACTACGGCTCATCATGTTTGACTGGGCTTTGGTCAGAGGAACCTTGCTGCTTACTCTGATTATATTTAGGCACATATATTGCTATTGCAAGAAAAACCTGACATTTGCGTTTAGCAGTGTAGAAAGGCTTTTTTCTCTGTGAGTTTTCCCATAAATATCTCAAAATATATAAAATGACTGCAACAGGTTTTATGATCCTACAGGGTCCAAAAGGCATAATGACATTTTCACTTCAATATGTGAATAAATCTAGGGTTCACTTCCCCTTTTAATGAAAATAAATTGAATGTTCCCTACGTATGAAAGGGGATGGTTAGCTTAGAGACAGCTCTGGAGAACAATTATTAACACTGTATCTGGTATGTTTAAGTCGTAAACAAGAGAAAAAGTAACAGCATCAATATAAATGTTTTATGAAGACCTGTTGGCTCTGGCTTTATATTTTGTGTACAAACACAACAGATGTATCGATACTTTTCTCTAACTTTCAACAAGAAAATTAAATTGATTCTCTTCCAAAAGGTCAAGTATTTCTTTAATACTTAGGAGATAAAATGCCTGAGTATGCATATTCATTTTGTGATGCCAATGTTTGACTCAACTCCACTACGGAAATACAATATAATGTTCCATTTGTATGATGGTGACTTTAAAGGAAACGTGTGTGTGTGTGTGTGTGTGTGTGTGTGTGTGTGTGTGTGTGTGTGTGTGTGTGTGTGTGTGTGTGTGTGTGTGTGTGTGTGTGTGTGTGTGTCCTTCAGATTGATAATGTTTTAATCAGCTAAATTTGGTTGCTGTTTGACATCTGGCCCTGTCAGGATTTGGTTTAACGATTGTTATGAACACTATAATACTAATAAAAGAGCCACCTGCCTTCAGAGGGAAATCTGTTAAATAAATTGTTTTGTATTCCCTGAAGGCGTTAACTGAAACTTTCCTACCTTTCTGTGCAACCGCAGCAGGGTGACTAAAGCAAACAGGGTGCTTAAAATTGCAATGTCATCCTCTGTGACTGCTAGCAAGAACAACAAAGGTTTCAGAGGAGTCACTGTTTTCTCTGGTTGTGAAGCACATCGTTGTCAAGGAAATACGACTGTTTTATCGCTGTTGTCCTTCACCACAAGGACCTTGGGAGGATCTGAAGGCTGTTAGGCAGTGATATATCAATCATGTTTCCCTGACAGAGAGGCAGAGTGTGTTTTTCTGACTTATAGCACAGATATGCATGAGTGTGTCTTCTACCTCGCGGTCAGCCAGGTCAGCCTGCAGGTGGGAGACTTTCTCCCTCAGCTCCTTCAGCTCCTTCTTGCTCGATTCAGCTTCGTCCCCTTTTTCTTTTTCCTCCTTCTCCCGCTGATCCTTCAACCGCTCGATGATTCGCTCCTGGACATCAAGAAAAGAAGGAGATGGATGGAAGTTATAAAAGGAAAGAGAACAGAAAGTGTCATAGAGTGATAGAAGAGGAGAAAGAGAGGTAGTCAAGGCTCCAACAGTTATTCACTGGCTATCCAGTTTCTATACTAATAACAGTCGCATTAAACTTTATGTTCGTGGCAGCTCCGACAGGATCTAACAGCCAACAGTGATTCTACACACGTAATACGTTCTGGCGCGAGACGTAATATTCACAACCACTAAAGCCCTATTCACAAGCTACAGAGCGACACAACGGCCAGCTTGAGCAAAAGAATAGACGTTCACACACACAAAAGCAGTGAAAAAGCCCCAAGAGTGTGCCCTGGTTCTGCTGAGTGTGTGTTACCGTACTGTAGTACTTTTTTAGAAAGTGAGGATATTTTGGCTGGTCCTTACTTTAAAAAAAGCTGTTTTTGGATTAAGTTTAAGACTAATAATAATGGCAATTACTGAATGTTTCCCTAATTAATGGATTAATCATTTGGTTTTTATTCCATCAAATTTCCCAGAGCCTGATGAGTAAACCAACGTTTAAACTAATTGGTGATACGATGAAAAAGTTAGGGTCATCTATATCGAATGCAAGGGAACAGCAAGAAACAAGTCATGACAGTTAAAGTAAAATATATATGTTCTGCTGAGAATAATAACAAAGTGTGTGTGACAGAGAGATGGAGTGATATAATGATGAAAGCAGGAGATGGATGAAAGGACGGAAAATAGAACAAAAGTAAGGATATCCAAAGGCACCAAGACAGTAAAAAAGTAGGAAAAAAAAGCAGTGAAAGTATTTAAAGTGTTGTCGGCCACCTCCGCCTGCCAACACTCACACGTCCATCCGACACGCTGGATATTGGTCACTGGACAATTAATAAGCCTGTTTCCTGTGTGTGAGAAGGAGACGGTAACAGGATCGCGCTTTACAGTACAATAATATATTCTCTTCAATCACTTTAAAGTGCTCTGCTGGTGTCACTGCTCAGTTTCCCAGAACCAGGGTAGAGTGCAGAATAACAGATCATCAAACATGAGGTGGAGGTTTCGGTTCCCACGCTTAGGAGGTTTAGGAATGTTTAAAGAAGACAATTAGTGCTCATTTCCAGGTTCATATTAGTATGTTGTGCCTACTGTGACATGTTTACGTGCTTTAATGTTCAAAAAGCGCTTTATTTACAACCACATAGAGATGTCCCACCCGTAGCCTATCACGTACGTGTGTTGGAGCGTTAGCCAATAGGAGCACAGGTGTTACATAGTGATGTCACTATGTCCCGGAAGGAGTCAAATAGAGGGTTTTCAGGAAGGGGGGGGGAACACAGGGATGTTAGCCTTAGCAGACCATTTACATGCACAAAAACCTATACAACATTGTGTTTGTTGGTTCAATCCCCCCCACTCGGAGTCATGTAACCGCATGTTGGATGTTTTTTTTTTATCTTTTATGAAAGCAGGCTGTGAATGATTTAGTAATGGTCCAATGTGATTATTGGGTCATGTCCATTTATAAAGTAATATGGTCATAGTTTGGGTGGTCGGCTGTTTGGCTCACATCGTTTTTATTCATGTAACCTTGCTCTGGGGTTGACTTGAGGTTGACCAGCATTTGTGTGTGTGTGTGTGTGTGTGTGTGTGTGTGTGTGTGTGTGTGTGCGTGCGTGTGTGTGTGTGTGTGTGTGTGTGTGTGTGTGCGTGCGTGCGTGCGTGCGTGCGTGTGTGTGTGTGTGCGTGTGTACCTTCTCAGCCAGAGCCTCCTCCAGTGTTCCCAGTGCAGTGTCGGTGTTGGAGGTATCAGTCTGTAGAGACTTGACTCTGTCCTTCAGTCCGCTCAGCTGCTTCTCTTTATCCCTCAGCTGATCCTGGAGGTTCTCTATCTGCAGAGAGGAACAGAGACACAGAAACAGAGCTGTTTTTGATGCACTGTTCACTTATTTAGCAAAGAATGAGATTGTGTAAGATTATCTGCTCTCAAACTCGGCCAACATAAAGCACTGAAACAGCAGCTTGTATAGAGCCCGGACAATAATGATTTTTTAAATGCTTAAATTGAATGGCTTTCCTTAGATGTTAGGAAACAAAAACTTGTCTGTAGAGAGTGGTTAAGTGGGGGTGCAATATTATGTGATGACAACCGTCTCATCAACTTTGTCTTTATGTGTTTCTTTCATTTTATTTATTACATCTTTTTGTATTTATTAATTTATTTTTGTATTATTATTTTTGTTGTCAACGTTTTTGAAATGTTGAAATCTTAAATGTAAAGTATTTAAACCCCCATAGTTAAAAAAAAAGAATTATACAAAAAAATACATATAATGAAATTAGCCTAAATAAGAAGTCTGAACCACAATGAATATCTGTGAAAAGACTCACATATTTTTCTAGAATTAATACAATAAGTATAAACTTAAACAATGATGTACTCTGTATGCAGCTACACATTCATCTATAATAACCAACAATTGTCTTATATTATAATATTATATATAATATTGTCCTGTCCAATTTTCCAGACTTTAAATGTAACAGCGACAAAAAAAGATGATTCAGAAAATATTGTTCATTAAAAAAGGCACCACTTATTACGCTGAATACAGCCAGTCTGACAATCAAATAATATTATTAACATTCAAACTTCCTTGTAGTGAATCATCATTTCTTAATATACAGTGGGGCAAAAAAGTATTTAGTCAGCCACCAATTGTGCAAGTTCTCCCATTTAAAAAGATGAGAGAGGCCTGTAATTTTTATCATAGGTACACTTCAACTATGAGAGACAAAATGAGAAAAAAAAATCCAGGAAATCACATTGTAGGATTTTTAATGAATGAATTGGTAAATTCCTCGGTAAAATAAGTATTTGGTCACCTACAAACAAGCAAGATTTCTGGCTCTCACAGACCTGTAACTTCTTCTTTAAGATGCTCCTCTGTCCTCCACTCGTTACCTGTATTAATGGCACCTTTTTGAACTCGTTATCAGTATAAAAGACACCTGTCCACAACCTCAAACAGTCATACTCCAAATTCCACTATGGCCAAGACCAAAGAGCTGTCAAAGGAGACCAGAGACAAAATTGTAGACCTGCACCAGGCTGGGAAAACTGAATCTGCAATAGGTAAGCAGCTTGGTGTAAAGAAATCAACTGTGGGAGCAATTATTAGAAAATGGAAGACATACAAGACCACTGCTAATCTCCCTCGATCTGGGGCTCCACGCAAGATCTCACCCCGTGGGGTCAAAATGATCACAAGAACGGTAAGCAAAAATCCCAGAACCACACGGGGGGACCTAGTGAATGACCTGCAGAGAGCTGGGACCAAAGTAACAGAGGCTACCATCAGTAACACACTACGCCGCCAGGGACTTAAATCCTGCAGTTCCAGACGTGTCCCCCTGCTTAAGCCAGTACATGTCCAGGCCCGTCTGAAGTTTGCTAGAGGGCATTTGGATGATCCAGAAGAGGATTGGGAGAATGTCATATGGTCAGATGAAACCAAAATAGAACTTTTTGGTAAAAACTCAACTCGTCGTGTTTGGAGGAGAAAGAGTGCAGAGTTGCATCCAAAGAACACCATACCTACTGTGAAGCATGGGGGTGGAAACATCATGCTTTGGGGCTGTTTTTCTGCAAAGGGACCAGGACGACTGATCCGTGTAAAGGAAAGAATGAATGGGGCCATGTGTCGTGAGATTTTGAGTGAAAACCTCCTTCCATCAGCAAGGGCACTGAAGATGAAGCGTGGCTGGATCTTTCAGCATGACAATGATCCCAAACACACCGCCAGGGCAACGAAGGAGTGGCTTCGTAAGAAGCATTTCAAGGTCCTGGAGTGGCCTAGCCAGTCTCCAGATCTCAACCCCATAGAAAATCTTTGGAGGGAGTTGAAAGTCCGTGTTGCCCAGCGACAGCCCCAAAACATCACTGCTTTAGAGGAGATCTGCATGGAGGAATGGGCCAAAATACCAGCAACAGTGTGTGAAAACCTTGTGAAGACTTACAGAAAACGTTTGACCTCTGTCATTGCCAACAAAGGGTATACAACAAAGTATTGAGATGAACTTTTGTTATTGACCAAATACTTACTTTCCACAATAATTTGAAAATAAATTCTTTAAAAATCCTACAATGTGATTTCCTGGATTTTTTTTTTCTCATTTTGTCTCTCATAGTTGAGGTATACCTATGATAAAAAATTACAGGCCTCTCTCATCTTTTTAAATGGGAGAACTTGCACAATTGGTGGCTGACTAAATACTTTTTTGCCCCACTGTATCTAACTAACACTTTTCTAATCTTTCTCTGGCAGTCAATAAACATACACAACCACCCCACCCTCCTGTTTTCTCTCGCACTGACTTCAAATCAATGAATCTTTGGGTCATAAAAACAGAAAAATCAATGTCTTGAATACAAAACACAATTTCTAGTACATGGTGTTGAATGTGATTCCATCTTGAGATTTTGAACATATGAAAAGGCCGCTGTGCTGTCAGACACCAACCTCTAACTGTTTCTCTGAATACACACTCTCTGTACCGCCATCTATTCTCCCCTTCTCCCTGCCTCCTCCTCCTTGATTAATTTTCTGTTAAAACACAAAATCAGCAGAAATGACTAAAGGACTCACTCTTTTCTCCCTGAGTGAGATCACAGACACAGATAAGGAGCTGTGTCAACTTTGCGGTATTCATTAAAAAATGGAATTGGAAAAAAGACTGAGCAGCACAGAAATAACATATTGAGGAGAAATCAGAGGGCTAATGTAATGTGGGAACTTGGATGGTAGAAAAAACCTCTCCTCTCTTCCTGTCTCTCTTTCTTTTGCTTCGCCTGAGAGAAAGGAAATCAAGCGATTGACAACCCGTCATAAAAAAAATAGAAAGTCAGATTGGTATGCAACCTTTGACTCCGCCGTAGGTGAGCCGCACACATTTACAGTACTGTGGAGATTGTGTGTGTGTGTGTGTGTGTGTGTGTGTGTGTGTGTGTGTGTGTGTGTGTGTGTATGTGTGTATGTGTGTGTGTGTGTGTGTGTGTGTGTGTGTGTGTGTGTGTGTGTGTGTGTGTTCGTACAGTCAAACACTTCCAGCACCTCATTAATCAACCGTTCACCTGACAGCTTGACTGACACCTCATCCTCTCTCACACACACACTTGACATTGAGCGGCAGAGAGACTCTTTGATCCGTCTGCACTTCCTGAAACTGACAACTGCTGGATGCCTGACACACACGGTTCTATACAGTATTAACAAACCCACACACACCCTATTTAAGTCCCCAAAAACGTCTCTATTAATGACTGTAATATGTTAACAAATTAATAAACTGTCTCTGCATCTATGTCACGGTGTTCCTCACAGAGAAACACATTAAATAACAAAGAGGAGAGGATGATGGGAGATCAGAAGAATGAATAATAATGTGCCCTCCTGGTAATTTCCCTTCATGACTAACATATAACGACAGGTAAGGAGGGATGGATGTGGAGAGCAAGTAAGAAAGATATTTTTAGTTTTTCCACATGTTATTTAAATAAAATAGGATTTATGAAAGCACAGATGAGATGTAGGAGGAGCCAGCAGCGGCTCCCTCTCAGACACCGGACTGTATTCTATTTGAAGACGGCAGAGGACATCATTTATTGAACAGGAGGAACTCATTAGTATGCATCTGATTTCCAACACACACTGTGTCTCCCCCCCCCCCCCCCCCCCCCCCTCCGTCCTGCTTTATGTCTGTCTGCTTGATTGTCTCTATCAATTATCTGCTCACACTCTACGTTTTTCCTACAAGTGACAACTCAAGGGACTGGGGGAAAAGGGTAGAGGATGGGTTTTTATTTTTCTATTTGATGGGATTTTTACACTTAATTTCTTAGCTGCATAAAAACATGAACCTGAACCCTTGCTTACCCTAAAAACACTGTTTGTTGTTGTGTGTCAGATAGAATCGGAGGATGAAACCTTCTTTATTAGTCACATACAGTGAAATTGGTCCTCTGCATTTAACCCATCCTAGTACTAGGAGCAGTGGGCTGCCATTATTTACAGCACCCGGGGAGCAGTGTAGGGAACGGAGCCTTACTCAGGGACACCACGGTAACAACTTGGTCTTTCGGGGACTTGAACTGGTGACCTTCCAGTTCCCAGGCCAAGCCCCTATGGACTTTGCCACCACCGCCCTACACTGTGTCATCACAACAATTACCGTAAAGATTCACACACAAAAACAGATTGAAAAGCAGACGAAATAAATATATATATGCAGAAGGCTCTTGTAACTCTTAGATGGCGGGATGTCTTCTTGCCTGTGTTTGTGTGTGTCTGTCTGTCTGTCTCTCTGCTTCAGCTCCCAAACCAAACCCTGTGTTACAGCTCCATCTAGTGGTTGTAGTTTCACATGGCAGCATCATATACTTGTAAATGCAGTTTTCAGTCAAGAGTAAATTCTTCACATCTTCATGATATGATCCATTATTTTTCCGTGACAGCTTAAGGCAATAATTATACAGCATTTTTTTTTAAGCGTATTGAGCCACGTTCCTGTGACTATTGATCCTTGTTTCTTAAAGTATACCTGTTATTGTTATATTCATACCTCGTCTCGAGTCCCAGGTTTTTGTTGCAGCCTAAGAGTCAGTCTGTATATACAGTGGGCAAAAAAGTATTTAGTCAGCCACCAATTGTGCAAGTTCTCCCATTTAAAAAGATGAGAGATGCCTGTAATTTTTATCATAGGTATACCTCAACTATGAGAGACAGAATGAGAAAAAAAAATCCAGGAAATCACATTGTAGGATTTTTAATGAATGAATTGGTAAATTCCTCGGTAAAATAAGTATTTGGTCACCTACAAACAAGCAAGATTTCTGGCTCTCACAGACCTGTAACTTCTTCTTTAAGAGGCTCCTCTGTCCTCCACTCGTTACCTGTATTAATGGCACCTTTTTGAACTCGTTATCAGTATAAAAGACACCTGTCCACAACCTCAAACAGTCATACTCCAAACTCCACTATGGCCAAGACCAAAGAGCTGTCAAAGGAGACCAGAGACAAAATTGTAGACCTGCACCAGGCTGGGAAAACTGAATCTGCAATAGGTAAGCAGCTTGGTGTGAAGAAATCAACTGTGGGAGCAATTATTAGAAAATGGAACACATACAAGACCACTGCTAATCTCCCTCGATCTGGGGCTCCACGCAAGATCTCACCCCGTGGGGTCAAAATGATCACAAGAACGGTGAGCAAAAATCCCAGAACCACACGGGGGGACCTAGTGAATGACCTGCAGAGAGCTGGGACCAAAGTAACAGAGGCTACCATCAGTAACACACTACGCCGCCAGGGACTTAAATCCTGCAGTTCCAGACGTGTCCCCCTGCTTAAGCCAGTACATGTCCAGGCCCGACTGAAGTTTGCTAGAGGGCATTTGGATGATCCAGAAGAGGATTGGGAGAATGTCATATGGTCAGATGAAACCAAAATAGAACTTTTTGGTAAAAACTCAACTCGTCGTGTTTGGAGGAGAAAGAATGCAGAGTTGCATCCAAAGAACACCATACCTACTGTGAAGCATGGGGGTGGAAACATCATGCTTTGGGGCTGTTTTTCTGCAAAGGGACCAGGACGACTGATCCGTGTAAAGGAAAGAATGAATGGGGCCATGTATCGTGAGATTTTGAGTGAAAACCTCCTTCCATCAGCAAGGGCACTGAAGATGAAGCGTGGCTGGGTCTTTCAGCATGACAATGATCCCAAACACACCGCCAGGGCAACGAAGGAGTGGCTCCGTAATAAGCATTTCAAGGTCCTGGAGTGGCCTAGCCAGTCTCCAGATCTCAACCCCATAGAAAATCTTTGGAGGGATTTGAAAGTCCGTGTTGCCCAGCGACAGCCCCAAAACATCACTGCTTTAGAGGAGATCTGCATGGAGGAATGGGCCAAAATACCAGCAACAGTGTGTGAAAACCTTGTGAAGACTTACAGAAAACGTTTGACCTCTGTCATTGCCAACAAAGGGTATATAACAAAGTATTGAGATTAACTTTTGTTATTGACCAAATACTTATTTTCCACAGTAATTTGAAAATAAATTCTTTAAAAATCCTACAATGTGATTTTCTGGATTTTATTTCTCATTCTGTCTCTCATAGTTGAAGTGTACCTATGATAAAAAATACAGGCCTCTCTCATCTTTTTAAATTGGAGAACTTGCACAATTGGTGGCTGACTAAATACCCCACTGTATGATGTGGCGAGTTTTACAATTTCAGTGGAAGGGACACCAATGTATTTAAAATAAAGCTGTGTGTAAGTTAGCAGGAATGGCTAAACAGAACAACCAAAACAGAGCCCCATATGCGCATTAAATGTCTCCAATAGGAAATCCAATCGCAGTATTACCGTGTTTATTTGCCATCTGTGAGACACGCAGTGCAACAACACAGCAAAGAGTGTGTGAGCCTTGAACTCCAGCTTGTTTTGGAGTGTTTTCTTACCTTCTTCTGCAGCACGTTCACTTTGCGCTCCTTGACATCCAGCATGTCTTTGAGGTCGCTGATCTCTCCCTGATGAGTGCTTTTCTCGTCCGTCATCTCTGATATCTGCTGACTCTTTTTAGAGAGGAGGGATTCCTTTTCCTCGAGACGGAGACGCAGCGCATCCACCTGTGCTCAAACACAAAACTAAAAGTTAACCAGGACGAGAATTTCCAAACTAAAGATGGATTTGCTTGTGATGAGTAATAGTTACACTACTTATTCCAGTGTTAGAGTAACTGTACCTCAGTCTGCAGTATAGCGGCTCTCTGTTCCTTGGCAGTGAGGGACTCCTTCAGTACGTCCACGTGTTGTTTGCTGTCAGAAAACTGGTTGTTAAGAGTTTCAAGTTTGGTCCTGAAAGCCAAAAGCTCGCTGTCCTTACGACCCAGATCCTGCTTTGCCTGTTCCATCTGAGTAACACACACATACACACACACGAAGATAAGAAAGAAGTGAAAGACAGAGTATGTACAAGAATGGGCTAAATGCCTACTATTACAATGACTTCACTCTTGTTTTTAAGTTGTGCTCCACTTTTTTAGCCATTTCTCTTAACCCCTGTTGTAGATGACTAATAGAACATTATTAGTTTTATCAATTATAATGAAGACACATTTAGGACTTTTTTCTGAAGGAATATCTATTGTTGTTCATAATTTCTCACCTGAAAAGCAAACAGTTCGAGACAAAAGCAAGAAGTATTGCAGTATTACACAACTAATAAATCATATGATGTGCGTACTAACTACTTATACGTGTTGTAGTAGAGGGTCATGGTCCATTCTTTCAGTTAGCCCAAATTATAAAGAAACAAGGGGAAAAAAACATGAAAACATATTTCATATTGTTATTGAAAAAGGATTTTAAAATGATCCTGTTATGATATTTCATTTGGATCTGTAACAAACCAAGTTTTTAATAAATCTGAACAATAACGTGTGTTGGCACGTACCTGTACCTGCCTAAGGACTGCAGATGGAAATGAGCTACTAGCTGAAATCTAGCATAAAGCATCTCTTCTTTTTTATGAGATTATTGTAATGAGTGCATGGTCCTTGTGCAAAATAAATAGATAAATACTAAATTCAGAATTTATATTTTATTTTATCATGTTTTGTGCTCACTGAACTGTTGTATATTGCCCGAGTCTATATTGCAATTTGAGTAAAATTTCCAATCTCCTAGTTAATGCTGATAAATTAGGTAACTGGTAGTGATTTTTTGTTGTAAATTTAACATGACACAAAAAGAATGGACCCAAACCACACAAGAAATGCAGTAAAATAAACTAATGCGCAAACTATTTCAAGACGCTAGTTGAGAGGAACCTCATGCAAGAAGAAAACAAGCAGGCTAAAGATAGTGAGCATACTGTAACAGAGCAGAGTGTTTATAAAAGTGCTTGAAACACTAGTGCTGTTCATAGACAGAACAGGAAGTGAAGACCCCCTCATCTGTTGGTTTGAACACATGAGTATGGTTGAATAGAGTTATAGTTGCTAGGAATCTACACATCTACTCAAGCAGCAGCCGTTACTCAGTCTACCTGAGAGACAGAAATAATGAGAGGGTTAGAAAGAGCACGCAGACACACAGGCGTGTCTCTTACTGCAGACATCTCCCGCTGGAGCTCATTGGCTCGTTGCCTTAGCTCCTCCTTCTCTGATTGGCTGAGAGTTAGCTCTTCCTTCAGCTGCTCAACCTGGCAGGAGAGGAAGGCGTCACCACGACCAAAACAGATCAGCCACAACATTAACAGAACACCACAAACCGCACGTCCATTCACCTCACATGCTGAAAAGATGCATGAAAACACCTTTCATTTCATACATGATATATGATCAACTACAATAGGTTTTCATTCATAATACAAGCTGGTAATTGGTTTGTGCCTGTAAAAAAGGTCTTTAGGAATAATATATACTCTTCTTTGATAGCCGTGAATTGTTTTCGGTTACCAGGGCCTTAATTCCACAGGTTTTCTCACATAAACAACCATTAAAAGTTTCATTGAGGATATAGAAAAGAGGAAAAAAAGTCTGTTCCTGAGACTAAAGCTGTAAAGAAGTCAAATTAATACCCAGGAAGCATAGTCCTGCAATCTTTTGAAACACAAAAAAAGACATTACACGTGCGTTGATGTGTGAGCTTGTGTGTGAGTGTGTGAAGGTGTCACCTTGTTCTTCATGAACTTGGAGTGGGATCTGTAGACCTCCATTTGTTTGATCTCCTCCTCCCTCTCCTCGCTGCTCAGAGCTCCGTTGGACTTGAGCATGTTCACCTCGTCCTCCAGCTCTCTCAGGCCGCGCTCCATCGAGCTGATCTTGGCATCCTGGCAGGACATCAACATGTTAAGGTAAGAGACCAGGTGTAGTCAACTAAACCTGGGTCATAAATACTGCAATTTAAATATTTTGTGGAATATTAAAAAAAAAAAAACATATGAAGGTAACATTAGCTCGACAGAGAAAATAAGGGATGGAACATGATGTTTAAGGCAGGAAAGTCTAATACTGAGTTACAACAGAATGTTTGTAAATCATCATTATAACAGAAATGCAGTGTAAAAATAAAGACGCTGACATTGAACAACTATGAACCTGTTTTTGTTATGTACTCTTCAATTCTTTAAGTTTACCCATTCATTTGTCCTGGTAATACAGTGGATAAACATCTGTGCCACCACCAGAGGGAGCAATTAGAAAAAAAATATTGGGAATTTAAATGTTTTTTGGTAAAGTAGTTAATAAAGTCAATCTTTTTTTAGATGAATGTACTGTATGGTTTTATGCTATGTGTTTTAAATCATAGTATTAAAAGACAACATTATAGTTATATTAAAATAAATTATATAGCGCATTATAAAGTGGATATTTGAGGACGATATCAAGGTTTGGGAGTTTCAAAGAAATCATCTTTTGAAGAATCTTTCATCACAAATAGTAGCTACTGTACAGTATGTACAGCTTACTACAGCATTAATGGGTTTCCAGACATAAATGTATTTTCTCTGGTTCTGTAATACTCTGGGATAAAGTGATGGCGACAAACATGTCCATGCAGCAATCATTGATACATTTACCTTCATTTCAATGACCGTCTGCAAGGCCTTGGTCTTGGTTGATTCTGGAGCTGCCTCGTATCTCCGGTGCAGCTCCTGAGGGACACACAAACCTCGCTGGTCAGCAGGCAGGAGGACGGGGGACACAGGGGGTCGGAGGGAGGGAGGAGATGGTCGTGTGGGAGGACAGAAGGCAACAGCAACGGATGGAGGGGGGTGGAGGGAGGGCTGAATGGCCGGAGTAGGCCGTGGAGCGGGAGCAGGGAAGGACGGCGAGTGCTGCAAGGCAGGATGGACGGGGGAGGCGAAGACAAAAGAGGGACGGTGGGGAGGACAGGAGGATGGGAAGACGACGGTGTGGACAGAGCGGCGGAGGCAACGAGGGGAAGGCGCGGGGAAGGAGTCAGACGAACACAGTTGGTGATGGCGTTTGGGGGAGAAAGGAGGAGAGGGTTGAAAGGTGGGAGACACATGGTATGTAGGGGGAATAGGGATGGAGGGAGTAACTGGAAACGAAGGGGAGATGGGGATGGAGGGGGAGACAGGAATGAAGTGTCTCCTTCTCGCAGGGGCTTTCAGCATCCTCGGGTCGATCCGTCCGTCCCACATCCTTCAGACTGTGAGGAGCGCTGCTAACTAAGCTCACACTGTCCAAGCCTCTAATGTGGAGGAATGATCCAACGTGACAGTCTCAAATGATGCTAATGCAATTAATAAGCTCCCAGCTTTGAAGTCTTCAAATTCAAAGACATCTAGGATGGCCTACAATTTAAAAAATTCTAAATTGAAAAAACAAATCAATTATGATGAAATCCAGTCTTATGGCCTCAAAGGCTTGAAAATCCAACATCAGGGTGCCAGTTTCAAGCTCCCAGAGCAGCGTACAGTGATAATCACTGACAAAAACAAGAACTAAACTCGATTTCTGTTCAGAAAACTTGCAAGATTCCCTAAGAATTCCCTGAACCAGCCTATTTTTCAATGAAGTCCTATACGTCTGGCTGTTGTAACAGCATCAAAACTCACAAGTCAAATGAAGTGAGAGCAAAGGGGGATAGACATGGGGGGGCGATTGGGGTTAGGATATAAAGGCACAAAAAGAAAAAGAATGGACAGGGGGAGAGAGTAGGAGAGAGGGAGGGAGTGAAAGCAGAGGGGAGGACGCAGCAGTGTATGCATCACTGCCTCTCTTTGGAGGAAACATACTTAGGGGCTGACACACACAGCTAATGCACGAGCAGAAGCACAGAAACACACGTTTATGAAAGGGGGAGTAGGGTGGCTTCAGGCGCTAGCATACTGAATGCTCAGAGCACACGAGCACACACACACACAGACACACACACACACACATGCACACACAGACACACACACACTTAGGTATTCCCTCATTTGGTTACCACAAGCTGTTGAGATCAGATCTTCTAAAAGGAGATGTAACGTGAAATGTAATCACTATTAATTACTTTGTTAATAATACTGAATTTGTTTTTACAGCTCGTCTTTCTTCTCATAGAGAAGTCAAGACATTTCACTGCTGCAGATCAGCTCCAGTATTTTTCTGAAAATAGCTGCAGGGATTTGTCTGTTAATTAGAGAAATAGCAGAGTAGCAGGACGTGTGCAAGACAAATGCACAATTGATACTTCTACGTGTATTTCTGAAACTATCCTCCAGATGTTGCATATTCTTTGTCCTGTTTTTCTGAGGTGTCATCTGCTTGGCAATAAAAATAATCTGTTGTCAAATACTGTCCAAAAACAGGAACTCTGTCCAGCACTCTGATGCAATGTGAAGCAATTTGGGCCAGAGAACATGTGTTAGTGAGTAGGAATGTTAGCGTTTTAAAAATGTTCAGAGACAAAATCCTCTTGCAGCCTCTGTTTCTCAGTCATTTGCTGCCTATGGTTCATTGTGTGTGTGTGTGTGTGTGTGTGTGTGTGTGTGTGTGTGTGTGTGTGTGTGTGTGTGTGTGTGTGTGTGTGTGTGTGTGTGTGTGTTTCCTCCTCACAGCTGTGGCCCTGCATTAGTTGCCGGTCATAAAAGAAAGGTTAGTCTGAGAACAGTTGCTTTGCATGTTTTCAGAGAAACTGAAACAGTTGTCAACCTGGTGGCTCTTAAAACTTTTCTTGCGATCCACTACATAATTATTCCTTACCCTAGATTATGTCCTCCTTACTTTACTTATTTCCTGTTTGGTAAATGAACAGCCATCCGACATGTTCAAGACATACAAATGAAAAGACAATCAAGGGTATTTTTTATAATGAAAATAGCATTTGTTACTGAAAGGTTTCATGTCTACATTTGTTCATTTGTTGTTCATTGACAACATCTGTCCACTAGAGGGAGGTGCTGTATAAAACAACACGCTGATGAAAGGAGAGTTAAGACCACTGAAAGATATAAGAAGAGAGATAAAAAAGGAACTGGTGTGCATCCATGTGTTGTATTAAAAGTGAATTATGAGTGGGAGCAGCCTGGGCTTTGCCTGGATATGACGGTTTGTTCTGCACACACCCACACACACACGGGAATGCTTGAATGCACTTTGTTTCTTCTTGGCGGGTCACATGCAGACACAATCACACACAAACCTCTCTGAGTTGTAGCATCTCCTTGTCTCGTTGCTCCAGCAGCCCCTCCAGTTGGTGGATGGTCATCTCAGCATCGGCCAATCGCCTCGTCCGCTCATGGTCCTCCTCGGTTGCCCGTGACGACAGGCCTTTGCTCTGCAACATTTCCAGGAGCTTCTTTATAGATTCATCCCTGTTACAGAAGAGTAGATTTAAAGTTACACTTTGCACTTCAGCAGCCTCAAATGCCAGCGAGAGGCCCCTGGAATCACGACGCAGTAAAGGTCTCACTTCACCTGGCAGTTAGTGTGTGTTTCTGTGTGTCTATCCTCAGCTCCATCTCCTCCACCGTCTTTCTCAGGAGGAAGAGCTCTTTCACGTGGCGCTCGTACTCGCCGTGGAGACGCAGGAAGTTCTCCTCTGTCATTTCCTGAGGGGAGATGGAATGGTTTCCCAGGTGACCGGACTCGGAGTAGTCGGACTGAAGGAGCTGGTTGAGGTCTCGCTGGATCCTGAGCTCATCCTGTAACGCCTGGATGGTGCACTGAAAATGCTGCATGGAGAGGAAGGAGACAGATTCAGAACTGTTTACAGGAGAGAGGGACTTTGTTATGAAGATGCTAAAGAGATTAAAATCTTATTCTGGTTTGAGAACTGAATATATGGGCGTGAATATAACTGAATGAGTATTCACACTTTAATCAGGTTTACTTCTACGAGGAACTCAGATTTCAGGGTGTTTAATCTTTGTTTTTAGTAAAGCAGCAAATCCTGGCCTCAGTTGAATCGACTACAAAGCCATTAAGGGAAAAAGGGAGCCCTAGCATTCGATAACGGTTCAGTACATACTCTTGGTATTGAATAATTAAAGCTGGTGTACCTATAATGGATATTGATGTCCAAAAAGGCACTGATATGTTGAGCTATACTATTAACATCACTTGTCTGCAGCGGTCCATAGGTCAATGTGTTGGTTTAAAGAAATCATTAAGTTTGATTGATCGGTTGTTGGATTAACAAACAGTCTGATGAATGTGTGTGAGTGACAGGCTGACTGAGGCAGCACACAGTGTGTGTTTGTCATATTTAATGTGTGAGTGTGTGATAAAAGTGTGTTGGCAGGTATTGTACATATTACTTACATTTTGATTTAGAGAAACAGGACATGACTACTGAGTCAGACAGGAGGAGAGTCTAAACTGTGTGTGTGTGTGTGTGTGTGTGTGTGTGTGTGTGTGTGTGTGTGTGTGTGTGTGTGTGTGTGTGTGTGTGTGTGTGTGTGTGTTGTCACTATGATGTCCCCAGCCATCACTTACTTGCTATTTTATTAATCAACATTACAGAGAGAGAGTAGAACATAAAAGGAAGAGGGAAAGCAACAGAGGAGGGTGTAGGCAAACGAAAACAGTTCCTCGATATTAGGGAAGAAGAGAGAAGAGAGAAAAAAATACTTTTTGCACAGGACAGAAACAGGATATAATGGAATTAGATTAAAGCCACTGTCTTTATACAGTAGTTTGGCTTTTTGTTGCATGACAACCAGCGCAGTGCTTCCTGCTTTGTTCTGTTTATTTTTATAGATCCATAGAGACGAATGTGCAGAATATGGCACTAAAACACAAAATCCTTTTGTTATTTTGTTTGTTTGTGTGGGCGAGTGGGTTTGTCTTCCGGCTAATGCAATAGCTCTGCATGCACAAATACATCATTATATACTGTAATCTGACAGGACAACACACACACAAAGACCCACACATACGCATCAAGAGCATCCAAAAGCATGTCATGGATGTGCATGTACTGTACACATCAATAGTTTTGATTACAGATATGCAAATAAAATCAGTGTGATGCTGAAGCCAAGCAAATACATTATGCACACACACACACACACACACACACACACACACACACACACACACACACACACACACACACACACACACACACACACACACACACACACACACACACACACACACACACACACACACACACAGCTTCAAAGAATTCAAGGTATCTCTCCCTTGCTCACACACACACACACACACACACACACACACACACACACACACACACACACACACACACACACACACACACACACACACACACACACACACACACACAGGGGATGTGTCAGTACTCCCCCTAACACACACACTTAGCTGGAATGCGAGCTGAGAAATTCCAGACCACAAGAGAAGGAGACGCAAAAGAAAAAAGAGGGAGGGAAGTATAAAAAGGAAGCAGGAAGGAAAACAGAGAGGGAGATAAGGAGAAGGAAGAGAAAACAGAATGGTAAATGTTTCCAGCAGAAAAAGAAGGAGAGAGAGAGGGAGAGAGAGAGCGAGAGAGAGCAAGAATACAAGTAGTGTTTTTCTTCTCAGTTTCTGCCGAGTCGTCTTTCGCTCCTTCACCCTGTGACCCTGTCTGACACTTCCTCAATACACAGGGGACTGAGACCAACAAGCAGACACACATACGAGCAAATCAGACACATTCGTAGGCTCTGATTACAGTGGGAAAACACAAACAAGTCATGCAACAACACGCACAGCCAAACATGAAATGAAATAATTATTATTTCCCATTTAATTTCCTAACTACGTCGAGGAGACAAATATTTTCTTCAGATGTGTAAGGGAAGGATGGAACAAATGTCAACAAATCAGAACTTGTTATATTGATCTACATATTATCCAAGCAGGCACATTTGAAAAACCCCTTTGGCATTAGGGAAATGTAAATGATGTTAATTAGCAAATTTATGACTGTACAAAAACGGCATCACAGCAGACAAACTGCCTGTGCACCAGACAGTCAACACTCAAACTCCTATCATTAAATGATGAGTGTAAAACCATCCCTGGTAACCTACTCAAAGACCTGCACTATTACAGCCTCCATGGAAAGGTTAATGACTCTTTAGTGATAATTAATCGGCTCAATATACATTAGCATTACAGCAGCGGCTCCCAGGTTTTATTTGTTGGGACTCCTTACAGACAAGCAGGTAAAACTCATTTTCACTTTTAGTAGCATGGAGGTTTCAAATGTGTGACTTTTATACAAAGGGTCGAGACCCAAAACCACGTCGTGGTTGGAATACAACTTGGATACAATATGATATTACAGGTTTGAAAAAAAGTAAAATATTTTTTGCAAAAAAAAAGGGATTCAATTCAGAAAAACAAATGACTGAATTGAGGTTGCATGGAAAAAAACTGAGTAAAAAAACAAACAAATGGTCCCTTGTTGTCTAAAAGGAATGACTCTACATAAGTAAATGTATATTCAGAGGAGAGGACAGAAACCTGTTAGTGAATATGGTGATAATATTTTCCATGCGCTCCTCTCCCCCCTCGGGGTGCTGCTCATCTGTCGTTCAATATTAACCATCTTTCCGTTTTTATTCCTCCGCCTCATCCCTTGATCATTCTGCGCCCGTCGGGTGAGTCACGCTACCCCCCCTTCCTCGAACACACTGTGACAGAAATACATACACACACACACGCTTGGAGGGACAAACACACGTAAAGCACACAATGATGCCCCCATACACACACACACTGTTGGAGGCAGCGGTCATGCTGTAATGACCGTCAGCAGTTTCGCCCACTCAGGCATAAGATAACAGATTAACACACTCCCTCTCTTCTTCCTCCCAGGATAAAGGTGGAGGAGGGAGAACATAATGAAGAGGAGGAAGACAAGCACTGAAAATCTCATTTTCTAAAAGATAGATTCTATTCTCTGATGGAAGAAAATAGCATCAGATTGTGAATATGGAAACAAAGCAGAATAAGTACGGATTAAAGAGATTCACTGACGGAAAAAATGAAGAAAAAACAGCAACGAGAGGGTGAGAAAAAGTGAGGATGAAATGCTGTCCCTGATCAGTCCCTTTGAGACCAACATGTGGGTCAGCAGTGGGTTTAAAGAGCAGCATCACTTCTCACACCAAACATTCAATTTAGATTTAAATATGTGCAACTTTTGTAACTAAGATATAGAAACACAGAACATCTTGCCTTTACCATAATTAACATAAAGCCAGCCAACATTTTCGATATGACTTCAAGTCTGCAGCAAATCTGGATCAGCTCATTTGTACGCCTGTTTTTAGAGATGTGGGTAAGGAGGAAAAGAGAGAGGGTTGTATTTTCTGACACTTTGTGACACTCCTTGCACACCGGGGGACACATATTTATGTATACAAGACAACAAAAAGTGCATTTTGCATAATAGGGGACCTTTAACATCAGACGTGTCAGGTTGTTAGAACCAGATGGACGGACGGACATATGTACGGATAGATTTTATAGCTGGAGTGTAGAAATATGAGCAGAGAAAAAGGGGAGTAACTGCACAGTAATTCTGTTCATTCCTCACTAACTCTTCCCAAACCCAATCCTTATAAGGGAAGATTTGGCTACTGCAGGCCTCTACACACACACACACACACACACACACACAAACATACTGAAAGGGAGAGAAAGTAGAGGGAAAGCTCACAAAATCACAGCCTTGTAGGAGAAGAGGGAAAACTGACGCTCTCTTTCCTTTCAGTTTCAAATCTCTCCGCTCTCCATTTCTTTCCACTATTAAACCAACAGCAGAAAAACAGTGCCATTTATTTCACTCTATTAAGTCGATATTTCTTTTCTTCTTCTACCCCTCCTCTTTTTCTCAGTAAATTCTCTCCATCTTTCTTTTCCTAATCCATTCATCCCTCTCCCTCCCTCTGTCCATCTGCCATTCCCCCCCGCTACCATTCCCTGTATTTACTGTATTCCCTCTTTCCCTCCCTCCTTCTCTTCCTAACCATACTCTCCATCCTGACTAAGTAAACACACAGGTTTGGAGGGCCATCTGTTACTGAGGAGCATGTGAGGAAAACACACACACAAAACAACACCAACACATTTAAATGCAGAGAAAATAGATGCCGTTTTCTGAGGTTTTTATCTTTTACTTAGGGGACATTTACAGTATGCTGATATAAGCACACCTACAAGGGGAAAAATGAGTCATAATGAGCAGAGGATGGAAAAAGATGCCAACAACAGAAGGAGGAAGAGGAGGTGGGCAGGGAGATGATGGTCACTGTATTTGAAAGCACCTTTAATCATGTGTCAAAGAGGCTTTGCTGAGCTTGCATGCTGTCTTTTCCTGCATCATATTCTCACAGTGGAACACATTCACTCAGATCCAGCTTCAGCCCCCCCCCGCAGGTGACTGTACAGTAGCCAGGATTTGAAGAGAAAGGCTCTTCTTCTGTTATTTTTATAACAATAAACACGGAGTAAAAACAAATCGGATCTGTGACAGTTGAGCATTTTAACTATCAGATAAATATGGGCTTTAAAGAGGCCCTATAGTGCTTTTTGTGCATGTAAATGGTCTGCAAAGCCTAAAATCCCTGTGTTCCCTCCAGAGGGAGTTTCTCTCCCTCAGCTGACCGAGAGACAGCAGAGCTTAAGATCTGCAGTTGAGAAGCGTGACTCCTGAGGAATGCACAGAAATGTTTGCACAATCCTTCTGAGTGTATTTGTGTTTGTATTCGTGTGAGTGTGTGTGTGTGTGTGTGTGTGTGTGTGTGTGTGTGTGTGTGTGTGTGTGTGTGTGTGTGTGTGTGTGTGTGTGTGTGTGTGTGTGTGTGTGTGTGCGTGACAGAGATTTTTCTCCTTAACTCTATTTCCATAAATCCTTCCCCCCCTTCCCTGCCTCCTCCACATCATCCATCGAAGAGATTAACATCCATATTTAAACAAGAAGCTCCCACAGTCATCTTGTCAGTTCTGTAAAATCCAGATTAAAAGTTAAAACAGATGTGACGTCAAATAACAGACAATCCACACAATGATTCAGACATTTTCCTTCCTTTCATTCATCTATAATGTTCCCTCTTTCTTCAGCCCTGACATCATCCATCTTACATCCACTCTTCTTTTCTCCCCCTATTTCTCTCGTGTCACATCAGCACCCATCAGTCCCTCAATTTCATCTGCTGCTTTCAGCTCGATCTGCCCTTGCCATCCACTTATCTCTCCTTCGCTCCTCCCTCCTCCTAGCGCTTGTCCCCAGCTTTTCAATTTGATCTATCCTTCTCATCCACTTTCCTATTTTCCTCTTTCTTCCTCTCTACATTTAACACGTCTACATCTCGATCCATCTTCCTTATCCATGCATCTCCTTTCCTTTTTCTTTTAGGTCTATGCTGGGGTAAAGATTTCAAGGAAAGCATTTTTTCCAGCCAGCTGGCACATAAACTAAAAAAAATGTCTGTACAGTAAACGGAAATCTTACAGAGGCCATCCTTTTCTCTCGCTAACTGAACCAATGAGGACTAGATCAATGCCAGCTTGGAGTAATGGAATTATAAAGGAAGGATGCTCACTTTAAATCCAGGTGTAATATCGTTTAACATTAAATGTTTTACTCAGTCAGCACACAAACTGGGACAAAGTGTATTATTAAATCTCCTGTCTGTAAATCTAAATGATTTCTTTAGTGTGCTCTTTAAAAAACAAGTGAATGAATCTCATTGGTTGAGGTAATCTAATTTATTTCAGATGGTTTTAGCACTTCCATGGAATTAGAAGAGTTCTGGTGGCACCATCTGTTTACGCTTTAACCCAAAGGCCTGAGTTTCTGTTCACAGAGTGGAACAAAATCACTCAACTGTCCCTTCCTCTCCCCTTCTCTCTGTCTCTAAATGTGAGGCTTTGACTGAAGAATGACAAAAGGAAGAAGAAGAGAAAAGGCAGTCTCTCCTTTTCTGTCTCATACCTCTTGACCTCAGGTTAAATGTGGTCCAGGTGTAACGGAAACCTGCCTGTGTGGGTTAACCTCCTTACTCATACAGTGTGATAAAGAGCTGGCAACACATAGGACATTTTTCCCACTGGTCTCAGCAGAAATGAAACACAACTACTGGGCAGTAGATACCCCAAACTACTTGAATTGTTTTGACAATTTTGGCTATGAACAAACTATCCTCCAGCAATTCAATAATACGATGTACCTGAGGCTGACAAATATAAATCAAATCACATTGAGAATCCTGAAGAGGAAATGAATTATCATAGAGACAGATTCCCTCCCTCTATAGAGGACCACACACATACACACACCTTTTTTGCAGCCAGCATCAGGTTAAATAATTGAAGAGAAAAAAAACTGCTGCTGCACTTCCTCCAACACACACACGACTTCTGACATCACAGCAAAGCCACAGACCTTCCATTTCCAACATGGGTCCAAAGAGCACAGCCACTTTTAAACAGTTTGAATGCTGACGGGCTGCTTTTAATTTTGTCTTCTTATGTATGTATTTAATTGAAATTGTTTTTATTTTATTTTACTGTTATTTGGATTTGCTCCCTCGTCTTGTCACTTGATGTGTTCTTTATTTTTGTGACTTACTGTGCAAAATACGTGGAGATGTATACATTATACATGAATCACTAACTCATTTGAGCCTGTCTTGTTTAATTTTTGTCACTGTCAGTATTTGCAGAAAATAAGTAAAAGACAATTCAATAAAATAAATTGTTATATGCAACTGAAACAAATGCTTGATAAAAAATAATTAAACTGTAGCTGCAGTATAGAATAGTCCAAGAGAAATACACTGAAATGTGCATGCAAGTCAGTCTCCATATGCACATACTGTACTGCTTAGGCCTATACACACGCAAATACAAATACATAAATACAAACAAGCAGCCAGTGTTGCAATATGAGCTTAGAGGCGCACACACACACACACACACACACACACACACACACACACACACACACACACACTTATTTTTATATAAAAAGACAAATTGTCCTGATGCACACATGCTAACAAACACGCAAGGGCACAGATTCCTCCCTTCTCTTCTTATATCACAAACAATAAAACATTGCATATTTCCAAATTGAGACACATGCTTTATAAATGTACATCAACAACCACACTCATGTACATATTCAAACACCCCTTAAATGTGTATAACTGCTGACTAAACCTCATCACTACAGGCATATGCACCATCTCCCCCCTCTCTCTCTCTCACACACACACACACACACACTCTCACCATTGCACACATGCTGGCTCTGACGTCAAGCGGCTGGCCTGGAGTACAATACATGATAGATGGCATCTAGCAGCTCCAGAGAGGAACGGACAGAGTGCTTATTGTTCAGCTGGTATGATTCAGCGCCGGGACACACCACAGAGAACAGTGAGCAAGGAGAGCACTGGCCAGAAACGTCTTAAATGGAGAGTTTGGGAATTGCATTAATTTAAGTGCTCATCAAGCATGTCACATTAGATCTTTATGCAGAGCAGGGAGAAGTACTCAGATCTTGTAACTGAGTAAAAGTAGAAGTACCAGAGTGTAGGAATACTCTGTTACAGTAAAAGTCCTGTATTCTAAATGATCCTCCAGTGAAAGTAGAAAGTACTCTCATCTAAATGTACTTAAAGTAGCGACAGTAAAAGTAGTCATTGTTTGATTGGTCCATTTCAGAATAATATCTCTGATATGTTTTATAATTATTGATCATTAAAGTGTTCTCAGAGCTGGTAAAGGTGCAGCTAGTTTTAATGGCTCTGTATACTGCAGGGTAGCTGCTGAATTTACTCCAGGTGAACTAAAGTCTGATTTAAGGGCTGATTATATTTACCATCATTAACCCAAATCTGTAAACTAAAGGGATTAAATACATGTAGTGGAGTAAAAGTACAAAGAAGCACTGAAATGCTCAAGTATAGTCCCTCATAATTGTACTTAAGTCCAGTACTTGAGTAAACGTTCTTAGTTTCTTTAATTCTTTGAAGTGATATTTTGTTAAGAAAACAGACATACATACAGTGGGGCAAAAAAGTATTTAGTCAGCCACCAATTGTGCAAGTTCTCTCATTTAAAAAGATGAGAGAGGCCTGTAATTTTTATCATAGGTACACTTCAACTATGAGAGACAGAATGAGAAAAAAAATCCAGGAAATCACATTGTAGGATTTTTAATGAATGAATTGGTAAATTCCTCGGTAAAAGAAGTATTTGGTCACCTACAAACAAGCAAGATTTCTGGCTCTCACAGACCTGTAACTTCTTCTTTAAGAGGCTCCTCTGTCCTCCACTCGTTACCTGTATTAATGGCACCTTTTTGAACTCGTTATCAGTATAAAAGACACCTGTCCACAACCTCAAACAGTCATACTCCAAACTCCACTATGGCCAAGACCAAAGCTGTCAAAGGAGACCAGAGACAACATTGTAGACCTGCACCAGGCTGGGAAAACTGAATCTGCAATAGGTAAGCAGCTTGGTGTGAAGAAATCAACTGTGGGAGCAATTATTAGAAAATGGAACACATACAAGACCACTGCTAATCTCCCTCGATCTGGGGCTCCACGCAAGATCTCACCCTGTGGGGTCAAAATGATCACAAGAACGGTGAGCAAAAATCCCAGAACCACACGGGGGGACCTAGTGAATGACCTGCAGAGAGCTGGGACCAAAGTAACAGAGGCTACCATCAGTAACACACTACGCCGCCAGGGACTTAAATCCTGCAGTTCCAGACGTGTCCCCCTGCTTAAGCCAGTACACGTCCAGGCCCGTCTGAAGTTTGCTAGAGGGCATTTGGATGATCCAGAAGAGGATTGGGAGAATGTCATATGGTCAGATGAAACCAAAATAGAACTTTTTGGTAAAAACTCAACTCGTCGTGTTTGGAGGAGAAAGAATACAGAGTTGCATCCAAAGAACACCATACCTACTGTGAAGCATGGGGGTGGAAACATCATGCTTTGGGGCTGCTTTTCTGCAAAGGGACCAGGACGACTGATCCGTGTAAAGGAAAGAATGAATGGGGCCATGTATCGTGAGATTTTGAGTGAAAACCTCCTTCCATCAGCAAGGGCACTGAAGTTGAAGCGTGGCTGGGTCTTTCAGCATGACAATGATCCCAAACACACCGCCAGGGCAACGAAGGAGTGGCTTCGTAAGAAGCATTTCAAGGTCCTGGAGTGGCCTAGCCAGTCTCCAGATCTCAACCCCATAGAAAATCTTTGGAGGGAGTTGAAAGTCCGTGTTGCCCAGCGACAGCCCCAAAACATCACTGCTTTAGAGGAGATCTGCATGGAGGAATGGGCCAAAATACCAGCAACAGTGTGTGGAAACCTTGTGAAGACTTACAGAAAACGTTTGACCTCTGTCATTGCCAACAAAGGGTATATAACAAAGTATTGAGATGAACTTTTGTTATTGACCAAATACTTATTTTCCACAATCATTTGAAAATAAATTCTTTAAAAATCCTACAATGTGATTTTCTGGATTTTTTTTCTCATTCTGTCTCTCATAGTTGAGGTATACCTATGATAAAAATTACAGGCCTCTCTCATCTTTTTAAATGGGAGAACTTGCACAATTGGTGGCTGACTAAATACTTTTTTGCCCCACTGTAGCATTGTAGGAGCCATGAATGTCAGAAAGTGGTGATTTATGTTTATCTATTAAAGCTTTTAATTGTTTATATTTTTGCCATTTGTTCTTTGTTTACAATATTATCAACTATTATTTTGTGAGCAACTATGGGTTGGATCAGTTGGGTCACATGGGTATGGGCGGCACTCATAGTAAATATAATCACCTGTGTGAGGTGTGTAGAAAAGAGGTGAGAGGGTCGCTGGACTTTTGGTTGACAGCAACTCTTAGATGGCTGGATAATTCGGATTTGGTCCCTGGATGTCATGGTTACAGTCATGAATGCTAACTGCTGCTTGCTCTTTGCTGAGTGTGTGTTATGTCTCGTCAAATTTGTTAATCATGTTTATATTATGTCATGTCTTGTTTAGTTTCAGCTGTTGGTCCTGTATGTTTTAGTTTAGTCAAGTCACTCATGTCCAGTCCTGTCATGCACTACCTGTTTTATTTTGAAATGTTTTCCCTCTGTTGTGTCATGTGTAGTTTTATTTCTTGTCTTTTGGTTTTCCTTGTGTCTGATTGTTTCATTGTTGTCACCTGTTGCCCTCGTGTTTCCGCCTCCCTTTGTGTGCTTTCCCTCCGTTGTGATTGTCAAACCCCGCCCCTGATTGGTTCCACCTGTGGCTCCCTACCTCATGTTCAAATAGTCCTTGTCTCCCTTGTCTTGTTGTCAGTTCGTAATCGTCTTCATGTGTTCAAGTCAAGTGTTTTTCATGCCCTGGACTTTACCTAACTTTGTATTTTTGTAAAACAGCTTTGGAATAAAGCTCGCCGTTTGTTTGTACCCATACCTGCCTCCCTTTTTGCTGCACTTGGGCCCTATTTCCCCAAACTCTGACAGTGTGTGTGTTTATTCAGTGCAAACTGACCACTGTTAGAAGTGCAGAGGGTCAGAGATACAAAAGGTGTGTGTTTGAGTGTTAAATAGAGAGTAAATACAGAGAAGAAAAGAACATAAAGGAGATATAAAGTAACTTTTCCCTTGTGCATTCCACACATTCCTTCATTTTTTTTCTTTCTGCATGAAACACTGTACTTACCTGCTGTGTTCAAAGGGATGGTACAAATTGGGTGGACACGCTCACACACCCACACACACAACCGAGATCAAAGCAAGACACTGACTAGTGCTAACAGAGCATCTGTGTTCAGGTCAGTAGATTTATCAGAACATGGTGTGTCCGTTCTACTGCATTTGGTTCTGTGGCAAAATGGCTCCCCAGGCCCAGATTGAGAGTGAGGAGATGATATAGAAGGACAGGGGCCCGTGAGAGAAAGAATCTGAGAGTGGGAGTGAAATGTTGAGACACGGAGGACCAGTGAGGAAGAGATGGAGAGTGTGGTGACAGTGAGGAGACGCTGCGGGGAGAGGATATTAGTTGATGTGGGAAGCGAGACACGAGAAACCAACTGGCGAGAGGGAGGGAGAGGAGGGGAATTTAAAGCTCAGTGGGACAACAAACAGAGACTGCCATCTAATCTGAATGGCAAAATTTAAATCCACACACACACACACACACACACACACACACACACACACACACACACACACACACACACAGAGTAATTATGTAAGACAAACTTTCTCCCAAACAGCTGTGCAGCAGCAGCAGGATCAGAAGCACTGTAACAGTGAGCCACTCCCTCTTAGTATATTTCAGTCAGACACAATCACACAATAACCAGAACAGTACAAAATAACATGCAGAATTAAATTTTGTGATTTAGCGTCACGTAGTTATTTTTGTACTAGATACTATCACTGCCTTTAAGAGCTGTTGGGACAGCTGGGTACTTCAGTGCTGGTGGCCCATATGCAGTGTCTGCTGCCCAGGACGAGCGATTGAATCCATCTTGCCGAGTTTCAGGCAATGTCTTCCCCTCTGTCTCCCACCTTCAACACCCTATCTCTCAATAAAGGCACTCTCTCTCTCCCACAAAATGTAAAGAAAAAATAAAAATAAAAAGCTAACCTGCCATTCTGGAGGTTTTTGGACAGACTTCCGAATTCAGAGACAGGCTTAAAAACTACAATAAAATGAAACTACAGACTTACAAAAAGAAAGAAATGCTCAATTATTCGATCCTCAGACCAGTAAATGTTCCATTAATGACTTGAATTAAGAAAAGGATAAATCGTTTTTTTTTTCAAACATCATCGAATGATCATGCTCAACAAAATGTTATATGTTCTTATCAAAATACACACTCACTCCTGCCTTAGTACATGAATCTTCTCCACACTCAGATGTAAAGTATAGATGGAGATGTTGGTCATGAGGGTTATGCAAAAGGTTCTATTTTCAGTAGGTCTGTGTGTATGTGCAACCTGTGTTTATGTGTGTTAGTATGTTAATGTCTTTAATCGTGTACTATGTACTATGCATGATGGCCTTACGGGGAAAATAAAGTATATCATAATGACAATACAACAGACAACAGGACATTCATTAATATGATTTTGTTGCAGATTATCATAGCATTATTTATTGGATCTGCCTAACAAGTACCGACATGAGATAAGGAATGTTGTAATGGTTTTAAATCTACGGTTGTAACAATATGAAAGGCAAGGAGTTATGATGAGAGAGTGCAGACAGAAGGAGAGGAAGAGATAAAACAGTAAGGCGGGAGGAAGAGAGGTGTAGATAGTGTGAAGAGCGTGAAGGAGGAGGCGAAAGAGTGAGGAAGAGTGGAGGAAAAAGCATGGAGGAGGAGAAGGAGGGAGGACGGAGGGTGGAGATGATATGTGCATTCCTCAGCAGGGGCGTGACCAAGCATGTGTGTGTGTGTGTGTGTGTGTGTGTGTGTGTGTGTGTGTGTGTGTGTGTGTGTGTGTGTGTGTGTGTGTGTGTGTGTGTGTGTGTGTGTAAAAATTACTGGGAGGTAACTTTATTCGATTTCTAAGCCAGAGATGATGGCAAAGACAGAGGGAGGAGGGACTGAGGGGGGAGGAAAGAAAGCGAGAGCTGACTCACTGTGTCATGACAAAAATAGAAAAAGAGCAGAGGAATGAGTAAGAGAAGAGAAGAGCGAGGGGACAGAGAAAAGCCAGCAACAAACAGGAAAAGAGAGATTGAAGAGAAGCAAAGTGACGGGATAAAGAGAGCAGGAATTTGAATGGAAGCCTAGGGTGTGATTTGTTGGAGAAAAGGAAGGGAATGGAAGTGAAAGAGATTAAGATAAAGGGAATATCAGCCAACATTAGAGCAGGAAAAATTGTCACAAGTCTCAACACTCATGGTAAGAGGAGTGTGTGTGAAGGTAACTGAGTATTCCTCTAGTGTGTGGCAGGAGGCCAAATACAGAGACTGATCAATTTATCATCTGTTCCTTTGTTCTCCCTCACACGGCATCACTTTCAATAAGTGTGCACACACTCAACAGATTTATGGATGCACACAAACAGGCATACTGCACATGCACACACACGCATAAAACTGACTGTAAATCTTTTTAGAGAGTGATTTAATATCTTGTGATGTTATTCCTCAACCTTAAGTGCTTCCCCACAAATTAACTCAACGTTAAACATGTTGTCCAAGTCTTAGGCGAAACATCAAAGCAGCAGCGATAAGAGCACCTGTTAGGGACCGGAATGTAGCGAGCACTTTCTGCACCGGTTTGGAGATAAGAGCCAGTGAGTTGAGTCACCGTGCGGCAGCGATTGTGTGAGTGCATGATGTCTTGTGTAACAGCGCAGACGCGTGCCAGACTAGCTGTTTCTCCGCTCATCCAGATGGCTCCTGTACCAACAGACAGCTGGGAGTCCCTGAGCAGCAGCCCCGCTTCACCCGTTTACCAACTTCAAGGCCGTCTTACAGCAGCCAGACAAATCCACCAGAACAATCCATAGAGGAGAACATGCTCCCACTTGTGCCAGCTCATGAATTAGCATTACCCACAAAACTGATTTATCCCGGATGGATAAACCAAAGGAAAGCTAAAGAAAGAGTATTTTGCTACAAGTAAAATTCCTGCATTCAAAATCTTACTCAAGTAAAAGAACAAAAGTAATGGAATCAAAATATACTTAAAGTACCGAAAATAAAAGTACTCCTTATGCATTAAGGCTTAGGATCGTACATATATATTTACCATTATGATTATTCATGTGCTTTTATTAAAACTGGTAAATGTAGAGCTCATTTGAATAAGTTGATATATGGTTGCTGGATATCTTAACCTATAAATTCATGTTTATTTCATAACTAATTTAGATTTTGTATTAGCTAACAATCCAAACATAAAAAGTATCTAGAAAAAAAGTTGTCAAATAAATGTAGTGGAGTAAAGAATACGTTTTTGGCTTCTAAATTGTAGTGGAGTAGAAGAACAAAGTAACATAAACTGAGAATACTCGGGTAAAGTACCTCAAAATTGTACTTAAGTATAGTAGTTGAGTACCTTGTCTTCTATCCACCAAAAAAGTATCCAGCCAGGCCTCTTTCCTACCTGCGTCTCATCCTGCACCACCCTGTACTGCTCCTTCCACACGGCCATCTTGGTGACTTCGTCCTTCCTCAGCGCCCTCTCCTTCTTCAGCTCTGGACTCCAAAACGTCTTGATGGAGTTCATAGAGGAGCTCAACTTGGATTCTTTTGCCTCCAGCTAGAAGAAATCAAAATGGTTTTAATTCAATATTTATTTGGGACCTTAATATCCTCAATCATCTACTTGCCTCTTAATGTTACTCATTTTATTCATTACTTTTGGTTTGTTATAATTGCTATAAAATTCCAAGAGGAACACACATAGAAAATAGATTTAATAAAATGGCTCTGAGAGTGTCCTTACTTCTCTGCGCAGTAGTTCGTTCTCTCTCAGCACTTCTCTTAACTGCGTCTGTAGGTCTGACATTGCACCGTCTCTCACCTGGTGAATTAAATAAACATGTGAAATGTTAGGCCAGCAATATCTTCTTTTGTTGCTGCACGATCTCTGAAATGTAAGAAAATGAATATGAAAAGAAAGACTCAAACTTGACTACAAATATGCAGATATTTTTATTTTTACCAGTAAACTGTTTTACAACACACCTTTGCACACAAGGCTTTTACGCAGTACAACCCTAAGTGCATTATTAATAAGAAGAAGCTCCCCATAAAAATGTTTAATTCATCTTGACATTCAAACAGCAGTGTACCGAAGTATTAAAAATAACTAGGATGCATTTTTAAACAGACACTGCTTTGGTAGCTGGTGCAGGAAGTAAGAGTTAAGGAGGGATTAAGAAAGGATTTTCCTATAAGAGAAATAATTAGAAATAAGAGGGGGAGGGAGATATGAGAGAGGAAGGAGCTACATCCTTCAGGTTATGACTAAGAGTGGGAGGGAAGACCTTAGTCTATTTAAACATACTGTATGAATACCCACACAGCTTACCTATTATGTAGTTCAAATGTGACTTAAGAAACATATTGAACCCTAAATGGTGCAACAAAAAAATGAAACATGAGGAGAATTTATGTTTGACTTTTTTTTGTGCATTTTGATTATTATTGTTTGCAAATAGGTTATGATGTTATTGATATTTCATCTGTTTTCTTTGACTTTTCAAGCAATTGTCTTTAAAGATAACAATGAATTTTAGCTGAGGATTCATTTTTCTACACCCGACAAACCAACTGAACCAACATATTGTGTCTTTAAAATAAATACTTTCAACTATTGGAAGAGACAAAGAGTCTGGTTTGAATTAATAAAGTAAAGAAATAAAAAATGCATGCTTAAAATTACAGAAAACTCTGTAAAATTATAAAATGATATACTATAAATTGTATTCCTTCTTGAAAAATGTTAGATAACACTCTATTGTCATCTAAGTCATTTTCAGATTTTCTGTCGAAGTGTCAACCAACAGCTTTTCATATTTTGGTTTCCTCATACTTTTAACTGTATGTCAAACATTTCAGGCAAAAAAATTTGAAAACAAGATTTAGACAGACATAAACCAGATATGAAATAGAGTGTTGTTTGTCTTGGCTTCAGCGTTGCAATAATAGAAGAACAAAACACCGGGATGCTCACCTGTCTCATGGAGTGTGGCACAGTAGCCGCCTGTTGGGGGTGGTTTTGCATTTCCCCCCCAAATGCTATCGCATCATTGGGCATCATCCCTCCTCCCCCAGTGTTTATATTAGGACTGCTCCCCATGATGGCCGCCCTGATCCCATAGGGCACCCTGGCCCCCGCTCTGCCCAGCGTCATGGTGTTTTTTGGCACAGAGGGGTTCAGCCCGCTGCCCAGGCTTCCGATGCCCATTGGATCATCAACGGTGTCAGCGAAGTACATTGGACCCCCTGTTGCGTAGGCAGCATTCAGAGACTGAATATTCTCCATGGAGAGGGTCTTACAGGAACCTGTGAGTCCGCTGGAGCTGCTGCTGCTGTTTCTCCGGTGTCCAAGGCGCGGGGAGCGGGGGAGTCGTGGGGAGCGACCGGGGCTCCCCGACACCGACCCGTTACCGTTGGAACCAACAACATCCAGCTTGGAGACGGAACGTGAGCTTCCGTACATGGTTAGAGAATATGATGTGTATACCGTAGAGACAAAAGAGTTTCTGGTTCAAATGAATAAATGAAAGCAAATCAAAAACACATGCTTAGAATTACAGAAAACTCTCTTAAAATAAGCATTGGAGGTCCCAAAAATATCTGAAATGTAACAGCTGAAAATACACACTCCCTTCACTCTTCTACTTGATTCCTTCTTGACTTGAAAAATTCCGACGCAGTGTTGACATAGCTGTGATCAAGGACTTTCCACCCTCATTGTAATCTGTGGGCTTTATTGGAGAGCAGAATCAATACGGCTTCCCTTTAGATAAAGCGAGTAAATCCACAAGACCGGGGATGAAGGGATAACCTAAACAGAAAGGGACAAAGAGACAGAGTCTTAGTGATCAGTGGAGCAACGAAATACAAATTGAGTTACAAAGAAATACAGCTTTTTACCAGGTTATAGTTTAAAAATATCTACTTTTGAAACGTTTAATCTTGTTGTGTACTGTATTTATTTTAAAAGCAGGTTAAGTTCACATTTTACCAGCCAAAGTGCCAGTTTGTTCCATTGAACAGATGCAAAGGTACAGTATCACATAATCCAGTAGACAAAAAGGGAACGAAGACTAAGACTCAACAATGCTTTTCTACTCATTATAAAGACCATCAACGTTAACATATACAAACCAAAGTATAGGACACATTTGACGTGATGAAAGCACCAGATAAAAAGGCAGGAATTCTAGACGTCTCCTCTCGAACTGCTTTATCATCCAATAAAAGTTGTCAAGACGTTCTAACATGAATTACACGAGTCAACCTGCTGGTGGTGCCAAGCAAAAGTAGCGGGATTGGGCCCATGTAGTGGAATGTAACTGGGGACCTGGATTCAAATATGGACCATTGCCACATGGCATCCCCTCTGTCTCACTGTTTCAACTCTATCCTACAATAAAGGAAACGGAACGAAACGTAAAAAAATAAATAACGGGATTCCCGTAAATATCATAGGCTTCATTCTCTGGGTAACATGGATGTTGGTACCAAAATGTGTGCCAATCCATATTTATATGAGAGACATTTCACTAGATAAAATTAGAGCTACATCTAAATTCAAAGGAACAGCAAAGTCTGATTTGAATCATCTGACTCATCTCTCTTTGAGTGTTCCGGTACGTGAGGATTTGTGTGCTGATATAGTCAGTCTACAAACTAAAGAAAAACTGTTAGCTATATCCACAGACTCTGCTACAGACACCAGCATCAGCTGATGTGGCTCGCTTGTTGTGATCACACGATCTCCACCACCCGCCTCTCCTTCTGATTAAGACCACATTATGTCCTCAGGGCATCACATCAAAGTCACTGTCCTGCAGCTGTGTTAGACTGGGTGATAGGAGATAACATTCAGCTGGACTAACCGTCAGAAAGGGAAATAATAACTTCCTCCTGGATGAACTACATGTACTAACATAAAATAACCCACTTGTCAATTAAATCTTTACTGTTATCAAACTTTACAATGGTTTAGTTCAATCCAGGTCAAAGAAAACATGTAATCATAGCCGTGAAAAATAAAATGAAAACGTCACTCTTTTCACCATCTTCTGAAATGAATTTAAAAAGGTGTAGTGAGTAACATTTTGTTGTAAAATGAACATAATTCATGAGCACTGGCTCTCACATGTTGGTGATAAATGCCTCAGAGGCTTCAAAAGTTCTGAAGATCTATTTTCACAGGCGCCCTAAAACACCCATCAAGTGCTTGGCACAAATGTGTCCGCATGAACAACAGTAAGCATTTTAAACAGAGGTCAGAATGTCAGAGATTGTTGTCAGTGTGAAATGTAGACATTTGAGGTTTAAACACTAAAAGATTAGTATTATTTAATGCAACCTTAGGTATACTTCGGGTACCGTTATTGTTTCAGATAAGGAATGTTCTTCATTTGTTGTTCTTCACCAACAGTGGTGTAATCATGTCAGTGAACACATGACCCATTGAATGAACACACCATCTGATCCACACTCTCCCCTTACAAGATGACCCAGCGAGCTAACCCGCTTCATAAATAGTCCCCACACACATAAATAAAGCTTCGTTTAACAAAAGTCAAGGCCAATTTCCAAGATTACACAATATAACATTAGCGTTTGGATATCATAACGATATGAAAAAGCTTTGCATGTGTGTAGAATGAACTTAGTTTTGCTTTTAAGACATTTAAAACTATTCATTTGCTTGTATAGAGGAGATTCTTCACATCTCATTCAAGTACTGTAGTTTGTCTGAAATATCTTTCCCACAACATGTGGCCTCTTTAAATTGCTAACTACAATACAGGACATTACATTTCAAGTATGATTTACTGTGCAGCCCTTTGGTCGACCTCTTTTTATTTCCCTACGCCTCTACTCTGGGCCCTGACCCAGGCCTTTAACAGCAGCGCAAAAGTGTATCTTTCCAACTGATCTTCTGCTAGCTACAGCTTTTTGGCAGGGATGAATTTTCTGACAACCAGTCAGTTACACACTCAAACGCAAAGAGGGACCATCTGCTGTGTTCCCCCAAGGCCAAAAACACACACCTGGATAGAAAACAGGCCAGGACCCTGCCTCCAGCACAGACACACACACACACACACACACACACACACACACACACACACACACACACACACACACACACACACACACACACACACACACACACACACACACACACACACACACACACACACACACAAACATCTCACACACATTTAAAGTGTGTGAACATACACATGCACACAGAGCAAACAATACGCACTCAAACAAAACACATAAGAGAAAAATCAATCCAGAGAATAGAAAACACATTCACAGATGAACACACACACACACACACGGCACATCAGCTCAGTGGCCGTGAGTGATCATGTCCCTGACAACACACACTCCTCTAATGCTTCATTTGAGGACATTATGAGAGAGTGTGTTTGTGTGTGTGTTCAGGGCTTTCCTCCTCCTCCCCTCTGGACCCACTGACCTGTACATAATGTATGTCCCATTTCTCCCTATAATGCAAAACATCCACACAGTATATCTAAGCCTTTATCCAAGCGTTTATTGAACACACATGGCTCTTTTTCAGCCATGATCTTGGCCTTATCTCTTATTTGTAGAGTTGTTCAAGGGTTAAGACCATATCACACTTTAGCAACAACAGCATTTGTCCTTGCTTTTCTCTGGGAGGAATGCAGGACCCTAAAAAAAAAATTCATCCAATTTTGGAACTGCTTATCTTGTTAGGGATCGCAGGGATTTGGGCAAGGTTACGTACCTATCACAAGGCTAACACACACACACTTCTTTTTCTTTTTATTGGCTTGAGGACCTCATGGAAAACACAACACCCCATGTTGTGTGTTCCGCAGTTTAGAGTCTGAGGGTCACATGAATAAACCAACAGTGTGACCCACAGGTTGCTTTGTGGCGGTTTCAGGTGAAGGAAGGCAAACAGCATTGAGTCAGATGAAAAGGATAATAAACCTTCTGTTTAAAATTTCTGGCAAACTTTTCAAAACAAAAATGCTAATGCTGGAAAACAACCCCACAAAGAAACACCTATGACGCACTCAGCATCACGAGATCAAGTAAAACACGAGCATAACACTGTCCAGGACACAACTGCGAACAGGAAAACGCAAAAAGAAACATCTGTTTAAGAGCGCTGCACTCAGAGTTCATCAAAGTTCATTCTTGACCTTAGAAACAGAAGTTTTGAGTACAAAATATTTACCTAGGCTAAACTTAGTAGCTTTTTTTTAGAGCTTTCAACCAAATCCCCCAGCGTCACGAGCAACAGATGGAGTTGGCTAAGTTCAGAAAGTTGACCTTGAGTTCAGATCCTTTTGAAGGATGTGCTTGCTTTGCGATGTTATTTGATGTGTCAGTGTGTAGGATGTCCTGTTTTGAATATGTTATGGCAGTTGGTAAGAGCTGCCACAAAAGAAAAAGTTCATTATGGATTCATCTACAGATCATTTTCTCAAATTAAACTTTTGATTAGAAAAAATGACCACAGACATCCTTAAATGTTTAGAAGAACAGTCAAAAGACAAGAGATATTTGTTAATATTAGAAGAAAGAGAAAGAAATATTTACATTTTAACATTTGAGAAGCTGATCCTGTGTTTTTCTGGTTTTTTATAGCATTAATTTATATTGATCAATATCAACATCTACTTAATGAATCATTTCAGCTCTACTCAGACTCACTCAGACTCCGCTGTCCAGACAAATAAAAAGCTTTGTTGGCCAATATCTGACTGGGGCATCTATAAAATCCCTTTCACGATATGCTGTACTGTAAATATCCAATCACTAAATGCCCTACTACAACCACAATCTGTTTGAAACTGAACCTGGCAGGCTCAGGAGTGAGCTTGAGAACTGAAATAACCTCATTTACAAAAGACTGTGGAGGAAACAGCAGCACACACAACGCCCTGTGTTTCATCCTATCCCTCAACTCACTGTTTCCTCACACACAGACTGTTGTCTTAGGCCTCACAAAATCCTAGAATACCACACGAGGATACCAAGAATTTCTCCGTGGTTGAATGCCACGTACTGTACTGTGCAGATAGACGTGTTCATTTTCACTGAGATTGCTGCAGAAAAAGAAGCAACAAGCAGAACTTGGCATTAATGTATTATCAACTTGCTAACAAGCTAACCAACAGTAGCTTATGAACACATCCCCTTCTCTTTGGCATGGATTCTTCTCCTTCCTCTAATCCCTCCCTTCCGTCTTTGACTCCCTGATGCGTTCACTTCCTCTCACTGCCTCCCTCTTTTCTCCATCAGCATTCCTGTAGGTGTTCAGCATGTTCTATTTATGTGACAACCACACATGCTTCTGTCACAGTGCACAATGCAACAGAGGCAGACCACTCAACCTATACACAGCCGCTCGGTGTTTCAGCGTGGGAGACACATTTTACAGAGTTTGTGTCTCGCCCGGGGATCAGGCGCAGAAAAACACATTATAATCATCGCAAAATATTATTTTTCTCCATTACTCTCTGTTCCTGTCGGGCTGGTTGCGATTCGATGTGGCGGGAGAGGATTCACTGGTGCTGTCTGGGGTAACACATCTCACAGAAAGTGAACTCGACAGCCCAGCTGAGAGAGAGAGAGAGTCGTGCCCGTTCTGAGCCTCATCTGTCTAAAGGTTTAAGGGGATGAGCTGAGGAGCACCACAGTCAGCTGTTTTCACCTTCACAGCTGCTTTATCATGATAATAATAAACCCTTCTACAAATGAGAAACGTATTAGTCTAAATCTTATAGAGGTGAGGTTAATGATCTCAACCCTAATAAAGTGGTGCAGGAATGAGTCCTAAACCTATAAATCACATGGCATTTTGGCACTTGCAGGCTTCCTCACCTGGAAGTCAAGGGTTTTTTGGATGATTTTTTGCTTAGAGGCCCAAAAAAGATAGGTTGTTACTACAAGCTTACGAGAATTTCACGTTTCTTCTAAGACATATAATAGGTCAGTAAACACCTCACTGGTACACATCGGAAGCTGTTATGTATCTGAAACTGGCTGTTGCTAACACGTGGCCAAATGAGACTACTAAGCGTCATCACACGAAATGTTAGCCCCCTTTAGCTTAGCGGTGGTGACATAAAGTCATGTGATCTTACTCTAGTAACTTTATAGCATTACATTAGCTATTACGTGCATTGCACTTATAAAAGAGGTGTTAATATGTTAACACATGTGTGCCAGACATCATCCAATGAAAACAATACATTGAGTCTTAACAGTGCTTACCTTCATGTTGGCCTAAAAGTACGTTATTACTGCATCACTCTACCTAAAGGCAAAGGTAAGACTGTGTAGCAGGGAATGTTTGATTCAGGGTCAGTATTTACTTTCATTTACGTCTAACAGTTACATTTATGTGATGTGTTTTTCTGCAAAAACATTAGGTGATATTCATCTTTAAAGAAGTGCATTTTATGTGTGTGAATCATGGAGGGAACATCCCCAGTGGCAATTGCCATGTTAAATTAATAACATAGGACATTAGTTGGAATCTAACCAAAAACAAACTGCAGCAGGAAACAAATTCACACAGAAATCTTTTAGTAACAAAACCATACCTGAAAACTATGACACAAGGCTTATCTCCATATAAGGGACTTGACATCGATGACAAATCATAATGACAGCTGAAACCTGATTTACGCATATTTAACTGAGTAACAATACATCAGAAGTCATTTCGACAGGACTTATGTGGACCTTCAAAAGGAATTAAAAAAACAACTATTTTGATAATAACGATTTTTGTCACAAAATCCACTTATCCTGCACACTGATGATGGAAACGCTTGCAGAGTGACTGTGCTGCATCACTCTGTGTCACCAGTCCTATCAGCGATACGACACACACTATGGTTCAGACACTGGAAAGCACAATGCTGATAAGAGACAGATAGCATCAGCTCCAATGTACCACAGGAAATTAATCTGAGATGCATGCTGGGCAAACAAAACATGCAATCAGACGTTTCTACACACACACACACACACACACACACACACACACACACACACACACACACACACACACACACACACACACACCAAACATTATGACTCACACTGAACCACATATATCCATGTAAACAAACATGCTGCTGAGCAGATAACTACATTGAATCATGCACATGCAAACACTTATCTAATCTTAGCTGCTGCCTACAGAGCAAATGGAAAATGTACCATTGAGACTCAGCAATTAACACAAAGGTAGGGAAGCAGAAAACTAATTCAGGAGTGTGTAGTAGTTAATGGAAGACACAGTGAGGATGAAACTCCCTCAGGCTCATCACGTAAAAAGGAATGTGCTATTACAGCCAAATCGCCAGGATGAAAGTGTTGGGAAAGTGACCCAAAACACCCCCTAAAGGAAGTCTATCTATCCATCCATCTAAGATTATATAAATGAATGCTACCGTAGACACATTCATAACTAACGTGATGAATTCAATTTTAAACAAAGGATAATAGATCACTAAAATTCTTGGAAGTTGAAGGAGAATTTCTGTCTTTTATCAGGATTAGATCCTCAAGCTGTTGCAAAGTTTTGAGCCTTTGATGTTGAGCCTGGAGACTAAGGGTTCTATCAAAAAGGTTAAAAAGTGTTTGATACAATTCTAAAACAAAAGAAAACGCAATGATATTAGTCAACGTTTACCCAAAGGAAGGCTAATGTGACGTGCAGATCATGGCCATTTAAATGTGTGCAGTGTTTACAATGTGAGTGGAAGGAAGCAGGCTCAGTTCCCTGTCTCGGTGTTCCCGGAAGAGGGGCGCTGCAAGGAACTAGCGCTGTGGGCGGAACACCCCCTTGCTTTTCCCCCCATTGCAAAACACACGCAGCAGAATTCACCTCCCAGCTTTGATCAGTACAATCTTATATCGATTGTTTTGGTCAGGTTTATTTATTGTGTGAAGAAAATGTTACCCAGTCTGGAGCGTGTTGCTTAACCTAGTCTGGAGCGGTATGCCAGCTGGCAAGACCTGGCTGTTGACGATCCTGTGCAACTATGGCAGCATTAAAGACACATGTTTTAAAGAAGCACATATCTTTAACGATCTCAGAACACAGCAACAGGCCTGGAGGATTCAAGCAACACTATTAGACATATCGCAACCCAACTAAAAGTCCTCATAGGAATATTATAGCAACAGATTAAACTTAATATCGACTACCACAGGCACACATAGTGGAAATTACAAGTAAATGAGGTATATGGTCACCAACTGGCACTGTAAAATACTGTTATAGGATTATAATGACAATAGTGTAGCAGTGAGAGAACAGATTACTAATCGCATTTCAGTACAGAGACAACACATAGTGATATTAGCTTGTTATTGCGAAGGGAGGCTGCTGTAAAGCTATAATTGGTTTTAACGAGCAAACGGCGTTTTCGAATGCGTTCGCATAGTACAAAATGTATCATACTGACAAGTGTGGCTGACACCCTGCTCTATAACAGAGCCCCTCCGAGGGTCTCACAGCTGACCTGGAAACTGTGCACCTCGATGCGGGCGTCACGTTTTAATCTACCGTTAGCGTCCCCCTTTAAACAAACGTGACGGCGACGAGGGATACAAACACAGACGGCGTGCACGTGAGGCAGACATACAAACGCGCGCGCGCGCACACACACACACACACACACACACACACACACACACACACACACACACACACACACACACACACACAGATAGGCCTGTGTAATAAGCATTTGCACACGCACACACTCCTCGGACTGCTAGCTAACTTCGCATACTCACTGCGGCTGTGTGTACGGTGCTTCCCGCTGGTTGTGAAATAAGCTCTGTGAGGAAAAGAAGAAGGCCAGTCACATCTCCTCTACAGTTATTCTGCTACTGTCAAGTAGCGGGTTTTACCGTAGCCTCACAGACTGACAGCGGGGATGAAACGCTCTCTACCGGGGTTTGTCTTCCTGCTTCGTATCTGTCTCGCTGTCTCCTGTCTCTCTCTCTTCTGTCTCTCTTTCCCTCCTTTCCGTCTGTGCCAGCTCCTCCACTGGTGGCTTCCCCACTGCTCGGGCGCTCCCGTGACGTCACGACGGTGGAGTGCGCGCCCCCGAGACGTATCCCACCCCTCCTCGTCTCTCCAAGAGGCATACATGGTAAATCCTAATTCTCTATTAAGTCATAATTAACATGGAAGGTCATTTTCATTTTGGAATATAATTCGTCATATTTATACAATATTATCAAAAAGATCACACGTCTGAAAAAAACATTATTATATTTTTAATAGATTTGGCCTCCTTTTTAAGAGGAGGTATCTGTGGGTTTTTATAATATAAAACCATTTTTATGACATAATTTATAATTACAATTATTGTACCTCCTTTTTTCCTGCATTGTTTCATATTATATATTATAAACAAAATGTTTAATAAGTACATTGTAAGTACCCCTCTGACTTACTTATTGATTTATAAGCAGCATTTTGTTATTCTCAAATGTGATGGGTTAGAACTGTGCTATAGTGGTAAGTTTATTATTAATCAGTTGTATTTCCATACAAACTCATCTTTACAATTCTGCCCCCCACCTCACACACTCACTCACACACTCATACAGACACAGTGTCCCAGTTCCCAGGGCGCCAGTCAGTCAGATAGCTGAAGCATAAATAGTCTGCTGGCTAAAGTTCCCCTTGAGAGAAATCCTCCAGGAGCGGTGGACCAGCGCTCCCTTCTGAAATGTCTCAGCTAACTGGATCAGTGAAAGTTTTTGCTGCTCTATTCCGTGTAATTCACCATTATAAAGAAAGACTATGGCCGTATTTTTTGATCTTCAAAAACACACATACACAACCAAAGAAGATAATCTTAATGAAGCTAATCTTAATGAAATGCACTTTTATAATGCATCTTAATTGTATAATACAATTAAGATGCATGGTTCAGCCATATCAAATTATTTAAGCTCAAGTATATGATATTTTTGCACAAATACATGACAGATTTATTGGCCATCCAAAAAAGCTTGCATTAAAAAAAAAACACTGATGATAAAATAATGAAAAATAAAAAGGTGTATATCAAATGCTTACAACTGTAGACTCAGATAGAAAAAATACACTGATAAACACATTTTTTATTATTAGCATAAATCCGTCAGTGACATACAGCCTAAAAGTGGTTCTTACTGTCTATGTCAACATGGTAAAACCAATTGATTAAGGTCTACTCAATACAAAACACCTTCAAAAATGTACAACTCAATTTCATAAAGCCCTACCTAAATTATTTGGTAGATTGTAAGCTTGCAACTGTTTTGACCAAGTTTGAATAAAAAACAAAGATATTAAGTACCATCACATAAGTCTCAGAAAGAGAATATTCATAAAAAATTGGTTCACATTGTTTTAAATGATTTTGATATGAAATAATGTTCTTGTAATCCATTGTCCCCATATTTCCTCTAGCTTCTCTGAGAAATAGATCAGAACAATGGTGTCCTCTCCTGGTCATATGTGAGTATTGCAACATTAATGTAAATAAACTCTATCACTGATCTACTGTATCTTCTACCATTCCTCCTGATTTAAATTTGTAATTTGTAATCTTAAATTGCATGGGCTACAGGAGAGATTACGAGCATGGTGTCAGATGATTCTTCATTACTGAAGACACCAAAAAAAGGATAGAGCTTTGGTCTGTTACTCAAGGACATGCCTGCAATATAATAGAGAAAAGATTTGAGTGCTGACGGAGTCTCAATGAAGGCACATTCTGAGTAGGAGTAGATCAGAGTCCTGGCATCCACGTCGTAGAAGGAGACCTCGCCCTTCTCGTAATCGACAAACACACCAACCTTCTGAGGCCTTTGCTTCAGGGACAGGGGAGAATGGCTACAAGTGTGAGGAAAATATTCCTCATGGATCTGGGAATTTGTAGTGTTGAGTTTTAAGAAAGTCCAGCCTCCCTGCTCAGGTTGGGGGAAACCTGTTATCAACTTGCCGATGGACTTTTTGACCACTCCCAATACCCAACATCCAGTCCCACTGACCTGAACTTCGTAGTAGAACCTGCCAGAGGAAAAGCCCTCAGTCGCAATGATACAGGGTGAATACTGAAATCTTCTCTGAATAAAGATAGGATCTGATGGAAGAAGGCTTTGAGCAAACCTTAGTTGTTTCCCATCCTCAGAGACTATGAGTTTGTAATAGGCTGTGTAGGCATCCAGAGTCACATCCACTGCATCATTCTGCTGGATCATCATCAGCTTGTCCTTGGGCGGGTTCCACACCTCTTCATCAAAATCATCCTTCCTAAATTCTTCAGACGTAGCACAGTCATCGCTCAAGCTTACCCCATGTCTTATCATCTCCATCTGATGGCTGAGAATACTTTCCATCTTAGAAACTGCATTTTTCACCATCCCCACATAACTCTGCTGACTGAAGTCAGAGAGGTCTATTTGCATGTTGGACTGGAACAGAGTTTTGTATATGCAGAGAGATGAAAAGCTCTGCAGGAAGCTGAGCTTGTCCTCTGTTTGTAAAAGTTCATCACACTCGGCTTTTCTCCTCCTCAACACAGAGACTTCTTGCTCTAGCTCAGTCACAGCATCTTCAACCTCCTTCTGAGCTGCTTTCTGCTTCTTCTGGATCCTCTCCACAAGCTCAGCCTGGCTCCTTTGCAGAGCAACCAACAGGGCATTGAACTCCTCAGCAATGTGTGCTAACTCTTTCTCTGACTCTTTCTTAGTCCGTTCAACAAAATATTTCATTTGCTGAATCTTCCTGGATGTGGTGTTTTCAATTATTTGTATCTCTGACTTCACATTGTTCAGCTGGCCTTTCTTGTCTCTGAACGCTTGCTCTAATGGGACGGCCCAATGTGATACATGGTTGTCTTTCAAACACATGACACAAACACACTTCTGGTCTACATTACAGAAGAACTCCAACATCTTGTCGTGCGTCTTACACACCCTGTCCTCCAGGTTGGACACAGGTTCGATCAGCTGATGCTTCTTAAGGGTTTTGACTCTCTGATGAGGCTCCAGGTGAGGCTGGCAGTACGAGGCCAAACACACCACGCACGTCTTTTTGGCCTTGAGCTTCAGATCAATGCAGATGTCACAGGGCACCTCTCCTGGTTTGGCTATTTCATCATCCCCATTCACACTCACTCTGTGGAAATGCTTCAGCATATCTCTGAACTCAGTGTTGACCTGAAGCTGTGGTCGCTTGCGAAACCTCTTCTTACAGAGGGGGCACTGTATCGGGGCGCTGCTGTCCCAGTACCCTGTGATACAATGCTTGCAGTAGTTGTGTCCACATGGAGTAGAGACAGGCTCAGTGAACCTATCCAGGCAGATTGAACACTGGAGCTGCTCTTCACATGGGAAGCTGATGACTGAGGCCATGTCTACACGAGAGGAAAGGATTTTTATTATTTTTCAATTTCAAACCTTTGTAAATCAGACAGGTTACTTACATTTGTGCTTGTGTTTTCAAAATCATTAACACCAACACATTTATGACTAAAAGTATCCAACAGAACATGAAGGTCAGAGTGTTTCCCAGAGGTATTGCAATAAATGCTGTTGTAATTAAACTCTATGGATGAACTTAATGTTTAACAGTTTGTCTCTAATACACATGTCTATACTGTGTTTTCTGCAGTAATTCTGTTCTTTATTGAACTTGAATTAAAAGACCAGTTTCTTACATCTTAAGTCATTTTGGTCAAGCAAACACTTAAAATCACTTAATAACTCATTTTAATTTACTATTTTAAATGGTTTGCATTTTTGTGCCTTGATACAATAGCATCCAGTAAAGTGTATACAGGAGGAAGAGATTGAGGATGGCATGCAAAAGATGTCCCTAATACACAGATTATCATATCAGCTTCATTTTATTACTCCTTGCAAAGTTAAAGTGCAGTAACATGTGGAGTCGGAGCTGCTAAAGTATCACTCTTGTCTTATTGCTCTTTTGAGTGAAGAGGACAAATAGTTTGGATTTACCACGCTCTCAAGCATCACATCAGGCCTGCAACGTGTTTTTTTAAATTTAATTTATTTGTGTGTGTGTGTGTGTGTGGGGGGGGGGGGGGGGGTTTAAAGGTAACCTGAAATATAGTGAGACTGTATTGATATCTAGTGAAAGGGGATTATTACTCTGAAGTTATTGAAGGGCTGTATTTCATTTTGCTTGTTCATAAGTTTTACAGTAAATAATTGAGAGTTTTTATTTCTTAAACTGATTACAGAGGGATATTTGGTTATTTCCTTTTAATAGAGGTATTTAACTAATGTGCTAAAGGTTAGTAGCATTGTGTTCAACTCAATTAAATATACATTTACATTATATGTTGCTCAGCTTAATTGTTCAGTGTGTATATTTTATAGCAGAGTAAGTTTTCTAATACAAGTGAAGCTACACTATTAAAGGTGCTTAACGGGACTCAAGACTATACAAAAAGGAGTACATTGATAAAAGAGAAACAAGATGACTTTAGAGAAATATTGTAAATTAAATGTATTGAATTAAAGAAAACAGGGCCCTTCCCTGACTAAACTAGGGAATAGCTGGGCTACATAAATGGAGGCACTGCTGAGATTTGATTGTCTTGAGTTTCTAGCTGCACTAAAATATTCAGTGTAAATAACATAACAATTTACAGTAGCATACAGCTAACCTTCAGAGTCACACTATGTATCTAAACAAGCTGAAGAACTAGTGTCGAGGAGAGGCACTGGAGCGCAGCTTGTCAAACGTAGAACAAAGAAGGGGCCTTCCAGCCAGTGGTATGGATAGAGCACTGCTCGAAACAACTACTTAAGGTTGCAGTAGCTGCTGACTTGATGTTAATTCAACTAAGATTGAGAGAGAGGAGGGCAAACCATCCAACCTTCCTTGAACTACTGCGTGAAATTTGCACAGAAGAAGAGTATGAAGCTTCCAGAGCAAAACTAAACCAATCAGTACTTTCAGTCCATGCCAAGATTCAAGTGGAAAACAAAGAGTCAGAAATACAAAGTCTAAGAGCTGAAATTAAGGAAATAAAATGAATGTTTGCTACACTCGCCACAAATCCCCATCAAGACAATGACGAGAGGAATGAAAAACTGCCAGTTGGTGTAGAACCAGCTACAGAGACTAATTTGGATCCAGAAGTAGTAGCTCTGAAAAAACAAGTGAAACAGCTACAACAATAAGTAAACTCAAAGATGTCCCTTCAGGCTGGAACTACAGCCACTATAATGACTGCTAATACTCCAAACAGACACTTAACTGATTCAGATGAATGCTTCTGTTACCGCTGTGGGGAAAATGGATACATGGCAGGAAAATGCAGGAACCCTGAGAATCGGTGGTGTTGATTTAAGGAGTGGCTATTATCAAATAGCTATGAAGATGCCAAACCTTCCTGTCTATAAGCTGAACCCCCAGAGTGGGAAAGGGAAGCTGAAAACACTACACAGAGACAATCTTTTGGCGATTGGAGAATGTGTGCGTATTCCAGCTCCTGACAACACAGAAGATGTGCCGACCAGAGCAGCAGCCTGAGTAAATGGTAAAAATAGGCATAAGAGAGCCACAACAGACCATCTAATACAAGTGGAGTGTAGAACGTCAACTGAGTCTTCTGACCTAGAGTGTTACTGGACACACAGATCATACAGAACATATCTGGAAAAGATCATTCAAAGACGGGAAGAGACTAATACTAACAGGGCAGAGCAGACAGGAATCTGCATCCCTGGGAATGACTACGAGGGGCCGTACAGGCCATAATTCATTCCCTCTCACACACATACAGTACATTCTCCTTTTAAATACATATATTTTCACTCACATATATATACAATTGACTTTTCAACACATACATGTATTTTCACTCTTACTTACATATATGTACACCTCCACAAAGATATTCTCTCCTGTCACATAAATAAGTTCAAACTCTTACATATATATATTTTTATTCTCACATGTATAAACATATATCATATTCTCACATACATACATTGTCACTTCCACATATACTTGACACTCGCATGTATTTTGTCTCATCTGTTTTGCTATCCATTACCTACTGACACAGGATGTTCCTCCTTAAGAAGGAAGTCACTCTCAAATCAGGAAATACACATGCATGACTTGCTCAGCTTATCCTAACCTGATGTTAAATAGCAGAACTATACAATGATGCTATTCAAAATCATCCTGTTTTCTTTTCAAGTGCAGTTTTTAATTTGGGGAGTAAGTAGTAATAATGTCTTTGAATGTATTGAACGAATACAAAGAGAAGGTACAGATTATTTTGTTCATGAGAGGATGTATGGAGAACTTCATGACCACATTGAAACCTTATCTAGATTTCTGTCAATCTCAAGAGTAGCAGAAGATTCAAGAGAGGTAGTCAATACATTAGTCCTTGCATGAATGTGGTCATTTTTTCTGAGAGCTTATGAAATCAGACAAAGAACCAGGTCTGAGAATATTTTAGACCTGTTGCCTCCACCTGTCATGATTAGACATCAAGGCAGACCTCGATACAGCATTTCAGGAGATAAATCTCTCATTTGGTATCCCTTGGAATGAAGTGGAAAAGCATTGCAACATGCTTAGGGGTATGCTGTAGGATTCTCTACAGGCACAGACAGCTGCTTGCTGTTCATCCACTGACATATGCAAGTTGCCAAGGGTGTAACTTTGGTTTGAGAAGTCGGGGGGGGACACAAAACAGAACAATGTCATCGATTTGAATCCCATTTCCTGCATTTCTGCAAACATTTAGGGACTATGGTGTTAAAAAATCATATACCAAATTGTAGTGTATATAATGAGGGTGCACACGTATCTAATATCCTATCCATTTTAACCTGTTTTATTTGTGAGTCAAAATATATGAATATTAGAGTGAAAATGTATGTATGTGAAAGGAGAATGTATGTGTGAGAGGAGCAGTATGAATTACGGCCTGTACGGCCCCTCATAAATGACAGTTCCTCAGAGACAGAGAATCATCCTCTGGAAGACCAAGATCCGGATACTACCCATGAGACTGATTCAGGGCCACAGTCGGGTTCAAGTGACGAAGAGGACAGACAACAGTCTAGCCGTCTAACCATAGTTGTGACTCTAAGGCAAACTAGGCTAAAAAGGTCATTGAAGCCTGTGCTAAGACTTACTTATGATGAGCCAGGACAATCTAGAGATGAACCTCTTAATATTGTACACAGAGGTGTTACTATAAAGATTGGAGAAAGTTGGAGTAAGCCTGTCTAAACTACGCCCCTCGCATAGTCCGTTCATTAGGTCTGTTGAGGACTCAAGACAATAAAAAAAAGGGTACATTGGTAAAAGAGAAACAGGATACAGGGTTTACCGTAGAAAATTAGTTAAGGTCAGTGGCGGCTGGTGGAGTTTTCTCCAGGGGGGGCTATAACTCCAAAATGTATAATAAAAAAAAAAGCATGCATACATGTACTAAGGTATCAAACGAGTGTATTTACATAAATGAAAACAACAAAAACAACATTATAGATAGATAGATAGAAGTGCAAAGAGAAACAAGTGCGATATATAGAGTATGTACAGTATATGCAGTTAAGAGTGATTATGTAAAGATAAGGGCAGTATAAAGAGGTGGGAATAATTGGCATAGTATAAACCGATGTAGTATGAACAAATATACAGATGTGCTATATTACTATACAGATGGCCAATATACATATATAATAAATATCTATCTATCTATCTCTATATCTATCTCTCTATCTATCTCTAGATATATCTCTATATCTATATATTTAAATAATATATATATAACATGGACAATACACATACTTTATGACAGAAGGCTGTGACGTCAGCCCCGCCGCCAAATCCTTCTGCTTCTTGTTTTTTCCAATTCATGACAGTTTTTTTAATTATTAGTTTTAAAATGCGTTCTGCAAAGAAGGGAGGCTGGCGTTGGTCACGGTTTGGAATGAGAGAAAACAGCACAGAGTAACACGGCGAATATCGCTCATATGTATTATATATTTTTTGGAAGACCTTAGTTAGAGCGGCAGGCGTGCGTTGCTTAGGCGGCCGCCTATTATTATTCATTGTAAATTAAATGTATTGACTTAAAGAACTCAGGGCCCTTCACTGACTAAACTAGGGAATAACTGGGCTACAATGTCAAAAAGAACAAGCAACACAATAGCGGTGTATTAAATCGGTTCATATATTAGTTACTCTCTGAGGTCATAGAGAGTGCAGGGAGTGATGTTGTGCAACAGGGTCTTGTATAACAAACCTCTGGAATACTCTGGAAAATGGAGGGCCTCCATGGATTAGTAAGAAAAAGACATGTCGGACAAACGTACATCTCACCTTATT